>NC_041406.2:100997000-101297000 GCF_900747795.2 Erpetoichthys calabaricus
GATTTGAGACAGCTCGTTAATCAGCCTACACATAAAGCAGGTCATACGTTAGACTTAGTAATTACTAAAGGACTAAAAGTTGATATAAAGCAGGTCATTGATATTGGTCTATCAGACCATTTTCTTCTACTCTTTAATATAGAAATAATGATAGAAAACACTCATGAGAATCATATTGTTAAAAAACGCTTCTTTGACTCATCAGCAGCTTTAAAACTTTCAAAGATTCTAACCAATCAGTCCGTTTATAGTGCCAACTATAATAGCGAGGAGAATGTAAATAGTAAGGTGGAAAGATTTAATACTAAAGTGAGGGCTGCTGTTGACTTAGTTGCACCTGAAAAGACAGTTAAAAAATCTTCTAGCATTGTTATACCATGGAAGACCCAAAGAGTGTCTGATTTAAAGAGAACATGCCGTAGAGCTGAGCGTAAATGGAGGAAAACTAAACTAACTATTGACTATGAAATATTAAAAGTTAAAATAACAGAATACAATAACACAGTCCGTCTTGAGAGGCGCTGCTATTTCTCTAAGATTATAAATAACAATGCTAGTAATCCCAGAGTCTTATTTTCGACAATTGATCATCTGTTAAACCCAGGTAACTCAAAGGAATGCCTCCTAAGTACTTCCAGTAAAACCTGTGAGGCTATCGCTGTATTTTTCAATCAAAAAATTAATGATATTAGAAATAACATAGTATATCTCCCCAACACTAAGGATCCTCCTAAACCCCAGCACCCCATAATAAACAAATTAAAGTCTTTCACTAGGATAGATTTACCTGATTTACATAAAATAATTTCTCAAATGAAACCCTCCACCTGTGCCCTTGACCCAATACCAACAAATTTTTTCAAAGAAGTATCGGGCGTGCTTAGTGATAATGTTCTTGACATAGTAAATTCGTCATTAGATACGGGGGTCTTCCCAGACTGTCTTAAGACTGCGGTAGTTAAACCCCTACTTAAGAAAAATAATCTCGATCCCTCTGCTCTTGAAAATTATAGACCCATCTCTAACCTGCCTTTCTTAAGTAAAATTCTAGAGAAGGCAGTCATTATACAGTTAAATGAGCACCTCAATAAACATGCTATTCTTGATAAATTTCAGTCAGGTTTTAGAACAAATCACAGCACAGAAACTGCACTCGTTAAAGTAGTAAATGACTTGCGGGTAAATGCAGACAGAGGCCATTTATCTGTTCTCATCCTCTTAGATCTGAGTGCCGCATTTGACACCATTGATCATAATATTCTTAAGAATCGCCTTAGTCAATGAGTGGGCCTCTCTGGCAGTGTCTTAAATTGGTTTGAATCCTACCTGGCAGGGAGAAAATTCTTTGTTAGTTGTGGTAATTATAACTCAAAGACACATGATATTCTATATGGTGTTCCACAAGGCTCTATCCTGGGTCCACTGCTCTTCTCAATCTACATGCTTCCATTAGGTCAGATTATCTCAGGGCACAACGTGAGCTACCACAGCTATGCTGATGACACACAGCTGTATTTATCAATAGCACCTGATGACCCGAAATCTCTTGATTCGCTAACACACAATGTCTAACTTGTATCTCAGAATGGATGAATAGTAACTTTCTCAAATTAAATAAAGAAAAAACCGAAATCTTAGTGATTGGCAATAATGGATACAATGAGGCTATTAGAAATAAACTGGATGCATTAGGATTAAAAGTCAAATCGGAGGTAAAAAGCTTAGGGGTAACCGTTGATTGTAATCTGAATTTTAAATCGCATATTAATCAGATCACTAGGACAGCATTTTTTCACCTAAGAAACATAGCAAAAGTTAGACCTCTTATATCATCGAAAGATGCAGAGAAATTAGTTCATGCGTTTGTTTTCAGTCGGCTAGATTACTGTAACGCACTCCTCTCAGGACTACCCAAAAAAGACATCAATCGTTTGCAACTAGTGCAGAATGCAGCTGCTAGAATCCTTACCAGGAAAAGAAAATCCGAACACATTTCTCCAGTTTTGATGTCACTACACTGGTTACCTGTGTCATTCAGAATTGACTTTAAAATTCTGCTTATGGTTTATAAAGCTTTAAATAATCTCGCCCCGGCTTATATATCGGAATGTCTGACACCTTATATTCCAAATCGTAACCTCAGATCCTCAACTGAGTGTCTCCTTAGAATTCCAAGAGCAAAACTTAAAAGAAGTGGTGAGGCGGCCTTCTGCTGTTATGCACCTAAAATCTGGAATAGCCTGCCAGTAGGAATTCGCCAGGCTAATACAGTGGAGCACTTTAAAAAACTACTGAAAACACATTATTTTAACATGGCCTTCTCATAACTTCACTGTAATTTAATCCTGATACTCTGTATATCTAATTCATTATAATAACTATTCATTCAAAATCTGTACTAACCCCTACTCTCTCTTCTGTTTCCTTTTCCGGTGTCCTGTTGGTGGTGGCGTGCGCCACCACCATCTACCCAAAGCACCATGATGTTCCAACAATGATGGATGGATTAAAAGCCAGAAGTCTGTATGACCATCAGCATCAAGTGACTCCGTGAAAAACCCGAACTACAAAGAGGACTATTTCATTTATGTTAGGTAGAATGCCCAAAGGGGACTGGGCGGTCTCGTGGCCTGGAACCCCTATAGATTTTATTTTTTTCTCCAGCCTTCTGGAGTTTTTTTTTTTTTTTTTGTTTTTCTGTCCACCCTGGCCATCGGACCTTACTCCTTTCTATGTTAATTAATGTTGTCTTATTTTAATTTCTTATTTTGTCTTTTATTTTTCTTCTCTTCATTATGTAAAGCACTTTGAGCTACTTTTTGTATGAAAATGTGCTATATAAATAAATGTTGTTGTTGTTGTAAATAATAAATTCTATTAATTTTATTACGGGCACTTTGGCACTATTTTTGTTAAAAGTTTAATGCATATTTCTTCATGACTAATGTGGGAGAAGTCTTCAAACAAAGCCCACTGCACATAAGGGATAATATGCAGCCTTCTGGAAGTAGTCTATAGTGGAAAAATTAACAATCCAAAAAACGAAAAATGTTTACCTGTAGCTATCAAACATAAAACAACCTTAATGCCAAAATAACGTGCAAATATACATACATTGAATGTAAAAGCAAACAAAAAAAACACACCACTACACTTTTTCAAATAAACTGCTTCAATAACCCTGACACTGAGGGATGTTTTTGATATCAATACCACAATAAAATGTACAGCAACATTGTTTCAAAATAATTACTGTGAAACTAATCAGATTATATAACTGTCAGAGTACACTATGTAATCACGCTGAGGATAACAATGTGAATGCTCAAACCTCATGAAAGTTGTCTATCCATCCATTATCCAACCTGCTATATCCTAACTACAGGGTCACGGGGGTCTGCTGGAGCCAGCCCACCACAGGGCATACACACACACATACACACACACACACCCACACACCAAGCATACACTAGGGACAATTTAGGACTGCCAATGCACCTAACCTGCACTTTCTAATTTATTTTTATACAATTCAACAATGTCTTGAAAATTGCATGCTTAATGAAGGCTGGCAACTCATTCAAATCAATAGCACGAATTGTGATGTTGCTGGTGAAAGTGGTCTGGTTGCCAGATATCCAAGGTTTACCAATGTCAACAGTGTCAGCTTCTATTCCCTACAGTGTTCATCCTTAGTTGGCATTATTTAATTTTTCCCACATGTGTACCACTAGTTATATTTCAAATTATTGCCTGTCTCTTTATTCTCTCAACTTGCATATGTTACACAGTAACTCCTCCTTAAAGATATACTGTCTCTGTTTCTTAACTCTCAGCAATGAAGCCTGATGTTTCAGCTTATGTCATGAAATGTTCATATGTTCAAATGTTAAAGTCACAACTTGTTTTTGTAACTGCTTAAACAGGAAAAAACACAATTAAAAAGTATAGCCTAAGCTCTAGCAAA
Organism: Erpetoichthys calabaricus; assembly: GCF_900747795.2. NCBI lineage: Eukaryota > Metazoa > Chordata > Cladistia > Polypteriformes > Polypteridae > Erpetoichthys > Erpetoichthys calabaricus. The sequence goes on from NC_041406.2 coordinate 101,000,968, forward strand.
GTTAGTTAAGTAGGACCAGAGAAGGTTCTAGTAACCATACTCTAGGGCATGCGAGGAATTTATGAACTGTCAGTACAAGACAGAAAAACATTTGAATTTGTTTAAATTACAAAAATGTCTTACAAAAATGAAATATACAGTACTAGCCGACGCCCGCCGTAGCATACGGAGGTTTAAGAATAGGAACAGAAAATGGTGAGAAAGGAATTCAGAAATCAAGAAGAAATAAATACTTCTTGAAAGATGCAGTGTGCATGTAGACTTTCCGGCCAAGTAGGATTACATGTGAAAGTGATAAATAAATCAGGCTTTCTGAATTTACATACTATGGCCATGGCATCCTGATAGTTTTGTTGCATGTATCTTGGACTTCCTGGAAATGTGGACGGTAATATGATCATTTTGCCTACACGTACGTTATTTTCAGTGTTTGCTTGCAGTGCGTCTAATAGTTCCACGTGCAGATCTTGTTGATGTAATCTGAGATAGTTGAGACGCGCGCCCTCTGTTTTAACATACACATCTACGACGTACTGTTGGAATAGTTTGCCGCTGGAGTGCAAAATACTAAATGTATTCCTGTTTGCTAATCTGTATGTGTAAAATTGGCATTGAGTAAGCCTTATTCGCTTGCCGTTTCTTTTATCAGGAACATGTTGTAAATCTTTGTGCCAGCCAATGTTTCCGTAAGGGAATAAAAGTGGGTAAACCATAGGATCACAATTCATATTGAGCGTGGAAATCTGTTTACAGGAGTTGCCTATGGGATAGATGCAAATGTCCCTTTCGGCAGGCGTTTCGCCATCTTGTCCGACGAAAATCGCTGCAACATCAGTGTGACAGGTCGGGCATTGTATCGTGGTAAATCCTGCCTAGGGTTTTCCTTGGATGCTGTTGGATCGGACTGAGCGATTTCATGCATGTGTTTGTATGATTTAGCGAAGCGGTTGACGGTTCCGAGCATGGAATCTAGCTGGAGAAGTACATTTTCACTGCATGCAGAGTTTGCTTTATTTTATAAGCGTACTTCAGTAGCTTGCGCTGTGTCAAAAACATACAACTGTCCATATCCTGGAGAGGTAGAAGTGTTAGCGTATAGTGGAGAGATTTGGTGATAAATTTGCCTGTGTATTTTAAAATAGTATGGTCCATGGCCAGGAGGATGAGTTATCTGTGCACCCATGGAAGCAAACGCTAGAGAAGAGTTGTATTCTCGAATGTGTTCATGATCATTTTTAGCTTCTGATGTTTGCTGTGTAAGCAGCTGTTGTAAAGACACAGGTGGCTCCCGCAAAGGTGGTAAAGCTACTTTACCGTTGTGGCAGCACCTCGAGTACTTGTTGGATGTATTACACTTAGCAGGCCAGTATAGTGCATGACATGGAAGAGGACGAATAGGAATCAAGAAATGCTGTGTTGGCTGTGTGTGGGCGGGACTGGTTTTGAAGTGGAAGCAGGACGAACCAGAAGAGAAATATATATAAGACATTGTTGTGAAAGACAATTATACACGTTAATTTAATATATGTAAAATCTAAAGGTGTGAAGTAATATGACCTAATTATAAAGCAGATAAGCCACACTAGAGTTTTATCCTGTGGTCCGGTTGTGCCTGTCCCCCTGAGCCACCATTTCTCTTCAGAGGACCAAGACACTTACCACTTAGTGGAGCAAGGTGGCCACTGACCACAGAGCTTGAGAGGTTTCATAATCTATTTTTACAAGGCCTCTATCTACCTCTTAGACTTACATCCAAGTTGATCCTTTTCTTTGACGAAACCTTGCTGTGGTCCTTAGTTGCAAGTTTCTCACCTTCTTCTTGATGAACAAACTGAATGTGCCCTTCACAACCCTCTGCTTTTTCACTAGGCAAGGCCACTACAAAAGAAACAAATGGAATTTTAGTTACTTCTCCACTGGTTTAAAAAACATATTCCTTAAAACAAAGAAAACCTTATATACTGTAATTACACCTCAACTTGCTGCAGTTCTTGGGTTTGTGAAAGGCGCTCAATAAATGTAACCTATTATTATTATTATTATTATTAGTTCCTACTCCGACATTAGCTTTAACCAGTGATTAGCAGACAGTTTATTCTGTTGACAACTGGTTTGCAGAAGTATAATTATCTCATTAATTGTGGTTTTTGAATAAATATAATCTTTGATTTGCTTTAAAACACTGTTTCATTACACAACTAAATCTAGAGACATGACAAACACAAATAATGGGGATCCAGTCCTTATGCACAGAGTCGCCATTTCTGGTCGATTACTGGCTTGAATCATGGAGTCACCAAGGGGCACAATTCAGAATTCTGTCAGTAACTTTAAAATGTATAGCCAGTTCTTCAAAACAGCATTGCCTAAACGCCTAAAATATATGGGAGCACAAGGGTATATAGACCTTGAGTTCAGGACAGTAGTGATCTCTACAATGAACCTTACCTCCTTACTAAGTGGAAGCAGAGATGACAAAATGGGAATGAAATGAGCAGTTATCAGTATCATATTCTTCCTTTAGGAATAGTGGAAGGCATGGGTGTAATATGCTGGGAAGCCACCAGATGGCAATGTGATTGTGTGGATGTAATACTTTCAAGACACACACACTGAGCCAGGCATCTTTAGGCATCCCAAGAATTAACTGGAAGGTACAGTATAAATGACCACCTCTAGGCATACAGTGGCTCACTGGCTGGGAAGAAGACTGGCCAGACACTGAAGCACAGAGAGAGAAAGAATTGAGGAAATCAAGGCAAGTAATCCTGTGGAAGCGCCCAGCATCCCAATGACCTTAAAGTAAGGCACATTAAAATACAAACTGCCATTATTTATTTTCATCAACATATACTGTTAAAATAAATTGGTTCACTTAATTTACCACAATCTTTAAATATGTGCTGGATTTTAGGAGCAAGCAAAACATCTGACTGTTTGTTGTCTCCAATGTAGGAGAAAAGGGCTTCTTCTCAATTTATGTTTTCAATTCCTAGATGCTCATCTCTGAGTAATACAACATCCTGTAAGAGTAGGCACTAATAAATCAAATCATCATAAAAACACTTTAGCATCACTTAAAGCCTACATGGAAGCTGAGTGTCAAACAGCAGTACCATCACCGCTCTAAGATAGGTTTGGATAATTAGTGAAAATTTTACTTAAGGTATATTGTTAAATAGCACTAAAAATAAAAAATGAAAATATTATGCGACAGCAAATACTTATGTTGGAGAAGGTTTTTCTTTACTGGAGGACTACATTTTCCTGTGAATTCTCATTATATAATGTTTGCCAGGAACAACACAAAGCTTGTTTATTGGTAGGAACAGGGCCGTTCTTAGGCATAGGCAAAGTAGGTGACTGCCTAGGGCCCCGCCCAGCCTTTTTTTTTAGCTGTAACCAAATACAACTTACAGGTCCATATTTCAGAAGTACAAATTTTTGGTGGGAGAATTATCAGTATGGTTACATGTGAGCAGAGAGGAAACAGTGACGACAGGCAGCATCGATGGTGACAGTGGGTCCTGGGGTAGTGGGTGGGGCCCCAATGGGAGGGCAGATCATGCTCCTCACCTGCCAGGGCGTCTGCACATCAGATCGATTATAATGGCTTAGCATTAATATCATTTGAGCACGAAGTCATTGACTCCCTCGATTATTCACACTTAATGTAACTTATTATTATTATTTATTATTAATCAAAGACTTTGCAAAAATGAAAGTACGCAAGGAATTTTTACATTAAAGGTTTGATTTACATGCTAAGTTAGCTTTAGTCAGTAGGTTCTTTTGACATGTTCCTCTCAGATCTGGTATATATAATATACAGTATAATCATAAAATGATAAGCTTTACCTCACTAATTGTTACACATTTATACGGATAAAATAATTATTATACATTCATATGGATACAATAATTGTTCATTCATACAGATAGAAACAGCAAGGCCCGAACAGGTACCTTTGCCTAGGGTCCCCAAATACTTAAGAACAGCCCTGGTAGGAATAAAATGTCAACTGCAGAAGCAAACAGCTGATGTAAACTTTTCAGTGCCCCACATAGGGTCTGTCAGATAAGCACTTCAAAATATCGGTTATCCTAAGCAGGATATGTTTTGTTCAATTTATCAACCCTGAGCATTCCAAAAAGAAACCTGAAGATAGGATTTTATCAAGCTATCTTCTATCACAGGAACCATATTAAAAATATTATTACAAGAAATGTAGGCAAAAAAGTGAATGTATTTTAACTATTGTTGTGTCAGACATTTGAATTCAGTAGCAAAGACATCACCCAACCTTACTGTGCTGTATACGGTAGCTGTTGTTTCCTGAACACAACATTAGAAAAGCACAATTCAGTATTAAATGGTTCAGAAAGGGGAGAGACACCATCAACAACCAATATACCTTCTACTGCTCAATAGAGAGCATTTACTTATAGAACACAGTGAATATAGAGGCAATGTCCTCAGCTTGCTGACTAACACCACAAGCTGCTTCACTTTAGCTACTTTTTAAGTTAAATCAATTCAATCTATGAACTGAATTTCCAGTTCTATTTTTTTTTCCTTTGGCAGTCTTCAGGTAAAAATGTTTTTAAGTCTTCCATGAATGGAAATAATTCATCTGCTTCACTGAAGGGTTTCTTAAGTGATTTTCCATATCCACTTCAAAGAAAACCTAAATCATGTCCAGCCTAGGGCATATAAACACCAAAGGAATAATCTATGGCCAAAGCAATTCTTTCATTTTTACAATAATAACCACAACTGCAATTTATCTGAAAACAGTCATGAAATATGTTCGCTTCCCTTTTATTTAATAACAGCAATAATCAATGTCAGGAGTGAAATGGATAAAGCATATTAAGCGCTCTTCAAGAAGGAAACCAAACTCTCAACACACACTTATTTAGCTATATGAGCTTAAGATACAAAAACTACTGCTGAATTTCTCTTACAAAAATCTTTTCACATTTTCTGCATAGTGAAATAGTATGTCTCAACCAAACAGTAGCTGTTGTCTATTTTGTTGGTGCAAAATCACATATATAGGTCAGTGAGGAATTGATGCAAAGACAATATTTCAATGTACTCTTACTGTAACATATGAGATATCATAAAATAACTAAGCTACAGACACAGAAGAAGGTGTGATAGCTTAGATGGCATGTTCAGAAAGGTCTTTCTAGAAAACACAAGGCATTATTTATAAAAGAGAAAAATACAGTAAATAAATTATTGCTTTGATATTTTTTAAAGCAAGGTGGATTTGCCTCTTGGTTTATTAATTTGGTTTATTTTCAATTGCATGGAACAAGTACATTCAGATTTTGCACATCCTTCCAAGTTAGAAGACACAAAAGTGAATAGAGGGGATCTCAATGAGCTATATAAGGTCAGAATTTTAAATTGAGGGGTGGTGCACATGAACAACATCCTGCTAATCTTTTGTTTCATCTGTTTTTTACTAACTGGGCTCTACGGTTGACAGGCCACCACAGAAGCAAAGTTACAAACTAGGCGTTATGCTCATAGAATGATGACTCTGTTAAGCACAAAAATGTAAGTAGTTTTCAAGGAACCAAACTTGAAATAATCAACTCTGAAGTCACAAATTCCACTCTGAATATGAACTCTTTGTATTTTTCATGAAAATGTCCCTCATCGTAAAACTTCCATTCATTTTCTGTATTGGCTTTCTCCTGGTCACTTTTAAGTCTTTCCTGCCAATTATAAGAAGAACAAAGGGACCATATATGGAAGCGGACATCAGTTTATCACATGAGACTTTGACAAAGAACACTCAATCAGACCAGGTCACACCAGGTTAAAAGACTAGAAGGAAACTAGAGTCTCCAGGGTAAACCTACATGAACACGAGGAAAACATTACAGGGTTGTCCTATAACAAACTTTGCAATCAGTATGAAAGTAATATTTGAAATCTTGAAACCTCATTTGGGTGGTTTAGCACAATTATACTCTTACTTCCTTAAAACCAGGAAACTCCAGTCATTGCCAGCATAAGGACAAAGTGAAAGGCGTGATACACATTCTGTGCTGCAAACTACAAGTATGCTCCTTGTATGCCAGAGTCAGAGAGTACTTCTTGGCAGTTTTTAATGTTGACACATTAAAAGCTGTAGGATCCGATCAGGACCTCAATTGCCATTTTCTCCATTGCATTTCCTGCAGTAAGTCAACATTCTCTTTTTCCTTTTAAATATTACACATGCAAAAACAATGATGTCTTGTGATGATTTTTACAGTTAACATAAAAAACACACATAAAAATGCTGTTTATCTAGGTGGAAATTAACAATTTTAGATTTACTGTATAGCTTTGTTTTACATGAAGCAATCCCATGCTTACATGATAGGCTGTGAAGACGTAACTCCAGTGCAGATGGCAAAGGTTTCACTCTTGAAAAACAGCGAGGGGCTGTGCAGGGGTTTAGGTCATCTTTCATGATTTTAACTAGGAGATTCACATGTGTGTCATTGCAAGGTATTTAGTACTAAGTATTTCAAAAGAAGAGATTTGACTGCAGATAGGAAATGAGACGGGGACATTTTGGATATGTATATTTCCAATATCAAAATCACAACGCAAGTTTATTGAAGTTACCAGCAAAGCAGCTAACTGGTATATAAGAAAATAATGGCTTTTAATAGCAACTTACCGATATTTTAAAGTGTGACTTGACCTATTTTCAAATTGTTTCTCATGAACCCAAGGTCAATAAATGAATTATTACAGTGCTCTTGGTTGCTTTGTAAAATGTAGGTGTTAACTTAAAGTTTCAAATTAAGTTTTCTGATAAAGCTGTAGCTACAATTTCTTTGCCTGTACAAAGATCAATGATATATGGCCCAGTTTATGTAAGTAGAAATGGAAGATATAATTATGTAAAGGTACAGTCAAAGGGACCATGATCACATGTATAGTGGTGTTAAGGAGTGCACCAATATAGTGCAGTTATTCAAACTGAGTAAATGAAACATTCATTAATCTATAATATTGTGTGAGGTTTCTGATTTCTTTTAGGACCATAAAAAAATGGGACGACATGCTAAAGCGTTACTGCCACGCCTGTGGAGGACTGCTTGTCCATTGCCGAGGCAACCACAGGTTGCGTTGTAGCATATTGCCACAGAAGAAACTACGATCTGATTGAAATCGCACTATACGCGCCTGTAGCTGATGGATGAAACAAGGAACGTTAGAAATGCAGAGGACAGTATAACTTGGACACTGACCAGGCCCCGACTATGCCCGTTTCTTGTGTCTGTGTATAGGAGAGTTGTAGCTCCTGCTGCAATAAATAACCCTGCTGTTCTAGTTTCAAGTGGAATAAAGCTAGTTTTGCTAAAGTACTGAGACTCAGCCTCATGTTTTGGGGTGCAAGACAGTAACTCACGTGTCACACTTGGTTCTTTATATTAAATTACAAGACATTCCAGAAGTTTTCAACATTTGTCATATTTCACCCAAATGGGGCTCTCTCTCCCAACTGTCCTTTATCAAATTCACACTTTTACTTTACTTTTCGATATTTACAGTATTTGATCATCCAGAAACACCCAAAAGACTTTTTTCACTTTTGAAAGGTATTTAAGAAGGAGAAGAATTGGTTTTTCTGACCTTGTTTGTTAGATACAATTTTATTTTTATTTATTTTGAACTATTTTTACTTAAGTGGCAACATGCAAATTAGTGCTCAGGTGGAACATCATTTGAAGCCATGTCAAAAAAAGAAAATAATTAATGGAAGCAACAAAATGTGTGTATTTCACATTCAGATTGCAGGGAACAAGAATCTTGGATAGGATGTCAGATCATCACAAAACACACTCTTGCAAACAGCTACACCTGTTCATACCAATTTGAAGTCATGGGTGAATTGAACATACCACCTTTGGGAAGTGGGAGGAAACCACAGAATCCAGAATAAAGACATAAGGAGAACATTCAAACTCCACAGAGTCAACAAGCAAGCCAGGATTCAGACCTGGTGTTCTAGAGCTGTAAGGCACCACTTTGACACTGTTTTTAATGGCCCTAAATATGACAGATTTTGTCCAGTCGGAGACCCATATATAAGTACTTCTAAATTTTTTAAACAAATTATCACACATTTCGGTACATTCAAACTTATTTAAAATCATAAATTGCTTTCCGATTTTAGAACTGGGTGGAAAGAAAGTTGTGGCCACAGTGTTCACACAGAAGTAAAATTGTTTGAGAAAAGCTAAGATATGCAGGGCAAAAATTTGTTTTAACTCTTACCCTCTAGGGGGCACTGCTCCTCCAGAAAATGACCATTCTTCATCTCGCCATTCATCAAGGCCTATGGAAAAGGAAAAACGAAAAATGTGTAAGAGAATGTGCCCAGTTTAAGCCACAGACTTTGTGAAAACAAACAGTTCAGGCATAAGCATTTCCTACTTTGAAAAATCCTAAGATGTTAGAACTGGGAACTGGTCCCGCTGAACACTTTGAACATCTGCACAGCTATTGTGTTTCACTGTCTGGGTCAGAAGATTGCAATGATCGCCAGACCTTTTATGTCAGGTCCAAATTTTCAGAAACATTTCATGTTCAGAAAAGCCATATGCCTTCCATCTCCCTGCTTCTTGAAAATAACTGTTGCCACTTTTGGCTGCTATCCCTTAGTAAGATATGCTCCATTATTTTAGGGCTGAAGGTGACTAGTTGAACATTTTGTCTTGATATCTCAGGGAAGCAAACAACAGCAGACGATTACCAATACTCATTAAACTTCCTTCAGTTTGATCAACTCTCAGTTTGCCAGATGCCCAGTCAACATGTTTCACATGTCTTCCCTTCCATGATTTTCAGATAGTTCAAAGGCTACAGCTGCTGCAGTTTCCTAAGATTTAGACAGTCATATCAAAGAAGACAACATTTTATTTGCATTACCAAGTACATTTCCATTATGACTGGATTCTTATTAAATATTACTGCATTAAATTTGCCAAATGAGAGAATCAGTGATTATATTACATTCTGACCTATCACAGACTATCCTGAGCAGGGGTGATGGAAGTGTTTGGGATTTCCTGGAATGTCATTCAATAAAGAGTTCACACATTTATCTAATACAAATCCAGTCGTAACTGTATATAACAGTAATGTGGCTAACAGCTGAGTGCAGCTATTTTGACCAGTATAATAATTGAAGCTGTCCTGTAATTTTTTTCTGACAAAGTATCAAGAGCACTTAAAAAGCAAAAAGGAATTTGTATGACAGCAGAGTCTTGTATGGGGCTGTCAGATGACAAAAAGACAGATGGAAAGCGCAGTTAAACATGCAGGGAAACAGACAAGAGTTCAAGCAGTAAAGCAGACAATACAAAAATGAGGAAATTCCATGCATTGGAACTTCTTGTGATAGGCGCTATATAAAGATTGGACTGATTTTTCTCATTACTGCTTGAAGTACAGACCTCCTCTATTAATGCTTAATTTGAAAAATTAAATAGGTGTAGCACCTATATCTACATATGAAACATATGGAATGTGCTGACATAAAGCTTTTCTGGCTTTAATTCAGTACAGACAAATCCCACTGATGGCCTCCTAAGCAAATAGCCCTACAAGTCCTTTCATTAACTTCTGAAAATGTATATCTTGCAATGGGAGAAATCTTCACCTTGAAATGATTTCTAATACACTCAAATGTCATAATCAAACCACTATGGCAAAAAAACTTACTGTTGCACATTTTGTTACAATACTCTGAGCAATTCAGTTGAGAAAACTGCTCATTTAAAACAGGCTTACCTTCATTGTTTGACACTACTGACTCTTCCCTTCCCGAAAACTAACACAAGACTATCCCAGTTCATTTTTTTGAATCACATGCCATGTCTGTACTTGGCAACAATCATATGCAAATTTCAATATTGCCATTTGTTTTTCTTATTTAGCACTTGATTTAGGTGGCACAGTGGTAGCACTGCTGCCTCACGGTGATCATAGGTTCACATCCTGGGTCCTCCTTGTGTGGAAAAGCACAATGAGTAGTGAGAAAAGCACTATATAAATATAAAGAACTATTATTAATGTAAAACAAATATGTAGGCAGTACCAAGACGCTCCCCAAACTATGCTGACACTGTAAGATCTTAGACTGGCCCTTTTCTCCACACAATGCATCTGGCAGGCTTGCCCAGGCTTAGTTCCACTAGTCACTTTTATTCAGCTGTATAACTCTCTAATCTTGTTACACTGAGAAAAGAGATAAGTCATCTCCTATGCCATACATCCAATGTTACATGCATGAGGCTATTGAAACATCCAAAGTCATCAAAGACATCACTCTTAGGTTCCTGCATAGCACACATATTCTACCCCATTTATATATACACTGCAGATTTTTTTTTATGCCACGTATTTACATTTCAATTGGTTGCAGTGTTAACACACACACAACAATCCAGCCAAGGCTGAAAAAAGCTAATGAAAGGTGTGATTAAAGATGCTTAGACCACTGTATACTATTGACTACTAAAGGCTCCGAAGTTTTGTTGAACTTCTAAATTCAAAAGTTGCTTAAAGACAACCTAAAACACCATCCTTTTAATTCCTAATCCGTTTATCCATTTCACAGTAACTGTAACAGGTTACTGTAGGAACTGACACTAGACAGGACCCACACATTTACACACTATTAATGGGGAAACCTGGACTTTCCAACTAACCTAATATTCCTGTATGTTTTTGGGACTTGGCAGGAAAACCAGAGTACAAAGAGAAAAACATACAATCTCCACACAATGCCCAGTTCAAATTTAAACCTGGGACTCTAGAGCTTTGAGACAGCAGAGCTAATTACAACACCACTTAGCAGCCTGCAAATAAAAATTCCTATGGGTAATTGGAAGGCCTCTCTCTAGCCTCCCTATTAAGCAGGAGTTTGTAAAGAATTTGATGTATCTGAATACGTCTGTCACACAAACATCCGCTGCATCCCACCATTTCCTGTAACAATTCATAAAAACTGATCCATGTAGTAAAGTTGCAATGTCCTAATCTGTGTCACAGAGAACATATCTTGATCTCCCTCTGATCAGTCCTTCCATAATCAAATAGGGCCACAATGAAAAAAGAATTCAAAATAGCATTTTCCAAAGCTGACTTGAAGACTAAGGTTAACAATAAAGGTTTGTGCATGATGGGCACGTATGAGATGTTTTCACTATGCACAATTACAGGATTCTTTAGATAGCATTCTAATTTGTCGACATTGGCACATTACTTTCAGAAAGGCCAATTTCATATTTTTGGTTGCACAGCATCAGCACTCTTCAGCAAAGTATTTAGGGCTTACTTTCAGTAAGAAACAGAAACATTTTTCTTCTCACATGTGGACACTGGTGTAGAACTCCACTGTGTTATGTTTTTCATTAGCTGAAGGAGCCAGAAGGAAATGCAAAGTCTTTGTGCCTCATTCAGAGCTGAACTTCAATTAATTAGATACATCATGAATAACTTTGAGAGGCTGGTCGTAAAAAGGCTTAGACCCCTGGTTACAGAATATTTTAATCTTCAGATATTTGCCTATCAGGCACATATAGGAATGGATGGTCCTCTGATCTACATGCTCCACAGAACCTTCTCCCACTTGAACAAAACCAGCACTACAGTCAGGATAATGTTCTTTGATTTTTCTATTGCCTTTACCACCTTTCTGCCTCATAGACTGGGGAAAAAGCACCAGGCTATACATCTTGATGCCCGCACAATTCCCTGGATCATGGGCTATCTAACTAAAAGGTAGCGGTGTATGATGCTGAAGGACTGTGTGTCAGAAATGGTGGTGTGTAATACTGGAGTACATCAGGGGACTGTCCTCCCTCCCTTCATGTTTACTCTCTACACAATGGACTTCCATTACAATATGTGCCATCAAACCAAAATTCTCAGATGACTCCTCCATTATATGCTGTACAGTATTAATAATGGAAACGAGTCAGACAGGGCTTTGTCTTGTGGTGCAGGAAGAACCCCCTGCAGCTCAACATCAGCAAGATACGAGTTGGTGGTGGTCTTCCGGTGTGCCAAAGAGCCTCTGAGATCAGTCACCATTCAGGAAGAGAATCTGGAAGTGATGCAGAGGTACAAGTACTTGATGATTCACATAAACAGCAAACTCCACTGGTCTGCAACACAGTGGTGCTGTACAAGGAGGGCCAAAGCAGACTATGCTTCCAGAGGAAACTCAGGCCTTTTGATGTATACAGAAGGCTGCTTGAAAATGTTTTATTAGTCCTTATTATCCAGTGTATTGTTCAACACTATGGTCTCCTGGGGAACACACAATGCCTGAACAAACTTACCAGGAAAGCCTGTTCTATCACAAGGCCAACCCTGGACGCACTGGAAGCTGTTGTGGAAAAGATGATGATGGCAAAATTGAATGCCATCTTGAAAAATCCCCACCATCCCCTCGAGGAGGTGTGGTCTATACCTAAAAAGCGCCTCTGGGGATTTTTTTTTTTGCCTGCTGCTATCGGGCAGTTCAATGCTCTCTCCTGATATTCTTGACTAAATTATTATACACTTTAAGTTTATTTTGCTATTTATGAAAAATATACATTTATGTATTCATTCTTTCTTTATCTATCTGTCTGTTGAGTAATTGTATTATTTTTCAGTCTGAGTCTGTATAACTGTTTTTTATGTTTTTGCTGGGCGGCACGGTGGCACAGTGGGTAGCGCTGCTGCCTCGCAGTTGGGAGACCTGAGGACCTGGGTTCGCTTCCCGGGTCCTTCCTGCATGGAGTTTGCATGTTCTCCCCGTGTCTGTGTGGGTTTCCTCCGGGTGCTCCGGTTTCCTCCCACAGTCCAAAGACATGCAGGTTAGGTGGATTGGCGATTCTAAATTGGCCCTAGTGTGTGCTTGGTGTGGGGGTGTGTTTGTGTGTGTCCTGCGGTAGGTTGGCACTCTGCCCGGGATTGGTTCCTGCCTTGGTCCCTGTGTTGGCTGGGATTGGCTCCAGCAGACCCCCGTGACCCTGTGTTCGGATTCAGCAGATTGGAAAATGGATGGATGTTTTTGCTGCTGTGTGCATCCAGTTTCCTCTTGGGAATAATGAAGTGTATCTAATTGAACCTAATCTAATCTAAAATTCAGCACCAAGTCCACAAGTGTTAAGAGTCTGCACAAAACTGGCTGTGCACACTGCAATCCTCACAAAGCGTTTGAACACTTGGAGACATGAACCACAAATTAACACCTCACAAGTTAAGTGTATTCAATGAAACAAAAATTCACAGTGGTCCACATAACTGAAAGTGACATTATGTGCTGTAGTCTGTGGCAACATACAAAGAATCACAGATGCAAGACACAAAACGAATTATGTGTAACACTGTTAATCAATCAAAAACATTATTGTTTTGGTGTTGCACCAGTCCACTCATTTTTAGCTGTTCAAAAGCAATGTCAGGAGGGTTTCTTCCTCACAAAATGTACGTTGTTCTCACGTGCATCTCAAAGCATATAGGCACTCTGCATACTTTTTTTGCTTGTTCATTTTCTTATGGATGTCGGCATTTTCTGAAATCAGCCTTAAACATTTTTCTTCAGCTGAGAAGGACAATACACTTAAACTGTAATAAAATTCTATGAGCAAAAAGGAAATAATAAAAAAATAAAAACTTCTAAAAAGTTTTCCCCTTAAATATGGAAATTTCAAAACCACTGAGACCTTGCTTTCAATAAATTGTGCTTGTTTAACAACAGTAAGACAACATGACAAAAATCTGAAAATGTTATATTTTTGTTAGAAAATAACATTAAGAGTATGTCTAAATAATACTAACAGGTTCTTTATGCCATACCGGAAACAAATCAAATAAATACATGTAAATACTTCTAACATGAATTATTTAACTGTCAGTTATTGTTCAGTCTTACCTGCTTAGACCTATTAGGACTGTCAAAGACTAAATGAATCCTAACTATCTGCATAATGAATTACCAAATATACTTTACACCAAATAAGTTATCCAGCCTTTCATAATATCCTCTGACATACAGTATACTTTAATACAAATATTTACCAGTATTAACATCTTGTCATACTGTATTCAAGTCTTGCAAGTAATCAGAATGTGCAGTGTTTGATCATTAATAATAAGCTTACAACATTTACCTGAACATTTTGAAATTAGAACACTAGAACAATTTTGACAAGAACAAGCTAATTCAGCCAAACAAATGTGCCTGTCATTTTCATCTAGGTTCTCTAAAGTTGCCATCAAGTCAATATCTAAAGGTGCTTAAAGTCCTATTCTCTACCATACTACTTGGTAATATATGGAAAGAATGGTAAAAAAGCAGATTATCAGTTTTTTCTTCTTGCCTAAGTCTTAAACACTTCTTAGCAAATTGTATTAATAGTTACAGTAATTGTATTCAATCTTTGCCACATACTTACAACATTGCATTTACTATGTAATCACAAGTAGCTCTGCATTTACTTTTGGAGGTTGTTTTTTATTTAGTTTTGAAAGCACTCTTTTAAATTAAAATGACCAGCACTTCCGCTTGCCGTATGTAGAAGCTCAATGGGAGTACTACATAAACACTTCCAGGTAGCTCACTCTCTCTTGTGTTAAAAATGCTAATCTACACACTCTTTACCCATAATCTTCCATGCCTGTCTTCTGCAAGACAACGGGGTGGGGGAGAATTGAGGCTCCTCTGTTCTCTGCTGTGTTGTGTCATGTTATTATCTGTAGCCAGAGACCAGCAAAGCTAGTGTCTCACTCAGTCTGAGGTAAGCGGCGTCTCCTGCAAGCAGCTGTCATTAATCAAGACTCTCAGTGGGAGAGCTGCCGTCCGCCTTGGCTTTTCTTTTCTTGCATTTGCTTTCATTCTGGTGACCTTTACAACAGAAATGGGAGGAGGACAGCAGGGGGCAAGCTAGCAAAACCACCAACTGGGATAAATACTTCCCCCAACTTAAAAAACGCTCTTCACTCTCTTCTGCTGCTCCTCTTTTCATTTACGGCTCTGATGAGATAAAGAAAGTGAGCCTCAGTGCCTAACCTAGGCAATAATGAGCTTCAAGCTATTGTGATTATAAGCAGAAAACCAGTAGCCACAGGAATGAAGGAGGGTAAAAAAATATTATAAGGAGCACAACATGAGAAAAGACACCTCATGGCTCTAGGGCAGTAACAGCAACCAAACTAGGAAAGAAGGTATAATAATCTAACAGTGTGAACATCACCAACATCAGCACAACACTGTATGTCTCTGGATAGTAGGCTGATAAGATTTTTGAAATGCTTGCCTATTTACAGTAGTAAGCTGAGAGGCTTACCAGAGATAAGGGCTGGAAGGGTTATGATTTTACTAATCTGCCTACCTCAGCAACAAATATTCATAAGACTTTTGCACAGTCCAGGGGAAAGGATTGTTCAGAAGAAGAGTGAAACGGGAAAATAACAGTGGCTTTGTGATAACAGTAGAAAGGGAAATGACTTTCGAAAACCTGCTTTTTCCTGCCATGGCCTGGCAGTAATGTAGCTATTATGGGCATTTTCAGTTACAGATTTTATTATGGGGACATTTTCAAAATCAGGGAGTTACCTTGATTACCTTATTGGAGAGTTGACTTTTCCAGTTTTAACAGACAGCATGAACACCAGGATTGACATTCCTTTAACAGGTTATCTGCATGTGACTATGAGTGAGGGCAGCATTGTTTTATAGCTCCAAATCATTCAATTTGGGTTAATATACAAACAATGCATTATTGCCTTTAGCAAACATATTACAGCTTCTCATTTATGTTTGTGCACTTCAAATTACTTTTTATATCCCCAAGCCAGGTTTCATGGCAAACCTGGCTTGGACATATACAGCAAAGAAGCAAGGGGAAAAGGATTGCATCCAGGGTATATTATGAAGGTTTGTAAGGTTTTTTGTAACAGCTTTATGTTAATCACTTTATTTGATCGTGAATGTGTGTTAAGTAGGGGTTATAACGTCACTTCACTTGGCTAGCTGGACTGTGGATGGGGTCATCCTGTATTATAATCACATCAAAATGATACAGAGGGCTGGGTTCAAATTCCAGATTACTTCTGCTGTTATGCACCTAAAATCTGGAATATTTTACCTATAGAAATTCGCCAGGCTAATATGGAGGAGCATTTTAAAAAACTGCTAAAAACCCATTATTTTAATATGGCTTTCTTACAGCTTCATTTTAGTGTAACCCTGATATTCTGTATATGCATTTAATTATCATTTTTATCATAGCTCCACAATCCATACTAACCCCTTCTTTCTCTGCTGTTCTTTTTCCGGTGTTCTGTGGTGGTGATCTGCGCCACCACCACCTAATCAGGGCACCATGCAGTCGCTACATTGATGGATTGAAGGCCAGATGTCCACATGACCATCACCATCTAATTCTTCCACGTGAAGCCTGAAAACCATGAGGACTGAATTAGATCATTTATGTTAGGGGGGAGAATGCCCAGTGGGGGCTGGGTGGTCTTCTGGCCTTGGAACCCCTGCAGATTTTGTTTTTTTCTCCAGCCCTCTGGAGTTTTTTTTCCCTGTCCTCCCTGGCCATTGGATGTTACTTTATTCTTTGTTGATTAGTATTGCCTAATTTTAATATTTTTCTTTTTCATTCTTCATCGTGTAAAGCACTTTGAGCTACATCATTTGTATGAAAATGTGCTATATAAATGAATGTTGTTGTTGTTGTAAAGCATCATCACGCTTATTGTGAAGGCATTATATCAATAGAGTACCTTACTGAAGAGATCATATTTGTTTATTAATAGCAAGTCAAGAATCCACAGACTTTTTTATATGCACAAGTTTCTGTTTTCAGAAACACAGAAAACTGTGTGTGAGGAGGAGGAGGTGGTGAACAAAAGGCCTGGCTGTTGCATTTTGCAGAATCAACTAGTGATTTCAGATTTTCCTTTTTTGTTTTCTTTGCCACCACTTCTCAAACATTTCTGATTTTTTCTGCACAAAATGTGCACACACACACCCTTTCAAACGCTTTTCCTGCTATTCTAGTTCTCCTTTTATTATAAAAATTAGTACTACAATTATTGTACTTTTTTACTGCAATTGTTCTTTTTTTTGAAGATTATACTCAACTTCCATATTCTGATTTCATTTTTTAAATTTTTTACAGCACATTAAATTTCTAGCAACCAGAACTCTATCCAAATTACATTGTTACTTATAAAGAGTGTTCTTAAGCCAGAAAGACTGCAGGATCTTTATGAATGCAACAAGAATTTCCTTCAGCTCTGAAAGCATTTTCTCTTTACTCTTTCTGACTTGGACCCAATAATACACCAGGGACACCTTGATATTTGTCACTGTAAAGTTGTAACATTTCACACTACCACCAAGTTGCTTTTTTATTTCTTCTGATTCAGTATAAACACAGCTTTCCAGTTATCTCAATTATAGATGATCCTATATAATATTCAATTTATGAAAACAGTTTGCAGAAAGACAAAAAAATTGAAAACAGAAATGATAGTTTACATTTTCATTATAAAAATAATGAGAATGCATAGAATGAAAGATTTTTTTTAAAAAGAAAATTTTTGTTAATTGAAAGCTGTATACCTACTTTTATGGCCACCCTTTGCAATGTTTTTTGGCCTTGGGGAAAGCAGTGATTGATAACACTGTCATAAAGTGCTTTAAGTCTTCTGATTCTGAACAAATTATGCTTTCCATTTATATTAGGGTCTATGTAAAAGAACATTGAGAAAATAGTGACAATAAAAACAAAAAAGGAAAATAATGAAAACAAAACATTCTTGAACCGAAAACATTTACCGTGAGTTGGTACAGTACTTTTTTTTACCAGTATATACAGTATATGCCTACTACATATAGCACTGTCCTTTACAGTAAAATTAGGAAACACAAAGAGCTTTATATCACATATCATATGAATGTCTAGCATCATTCTTTACAAAAGCAGACCCCCAGGGGCACAACAAAGGATAATGACTCACCAAGCAGAATATGATACCTAACATCACCCCCATGACTGGCACAGGCATAAAGCACAGCTCTACGTACCTAAAACTGGCAAAACCTAAGCAAGTGAACAGGTAAGGAGAGGTAAGCTTTATAGCATAGGGGACACTGGTACCAACTCAAATGTGACTTGCATCTGGATGACTGAAAAACATGAACGATTCCATTTTTTGATAGGCTAATAAACATTGTTAAGCTAAAAACACCTATGGATGGCTGATAAAGACATCCATCAACAATGACTGAGCAAGACAGCCATGCTGACAATGGTCACAGAAGGACTATTAAACATTAAAGGCATCTTATATCACTGAAAAAGCTTAGAATGTTTGCTTTAATGAGAAATTTGAATCTTTATATATGATGCTGATCAATAATAAATTAAGCTGATAATAAACGTATGCCATGCAAACAGGGACAGTAACTGCAACAGAGACTGCCCTAAGTCTGTGACCATTTTGCATAATGTTTGAAACATCTTGATAGAAAAAAATGTGGGTGTCTATAAAGAAATATACTGCAAGAAAAATAATGGCTACTAGCCAACCCGCGGCGTAGCATACGCCACATAATTATGTATTGATGGGTGAAGACTTCCTGAACAACACAGTTGTCCAAATGGGGTGGGTTTGTGGATACCACTGTGAGTGAATGAAAAGATAGACCTCTGGAGAGAGCAACATATAATTGTCCGTGAATGAAAGTGGGATCGTCTGTGATGAAGAAGGCCACGCTGGTAAAAGTTACTTCGTCGGTAGGGATTAGTGTCAGTACTTGTAGATTAAGGTGTAGCGAGTCTTTGTTGTTGACGCTTAATATAGCTTGCGTACTGAGATGTTCCGGAGTCACAGTTGAGAAACACTTTTTTAATGTCTTTTAAGCACAGGAGAAAAAATGAACATGTGAAACATCTGTAATGTAATAAGCCACCAAGAAAAGTAACACTGCAACAATGCTATCTACGACCCGATCTCTGTAAACAGAAGTGAAAACAAAATCGAGCCCGGTGTATTCTTTAACTGCCTTGTGGCTCTGTAGTAGTGCTGCTGCTTTGCAGTAAGGAGACTGTGGAAGATTGTGGTTTCGCTTCCCGGTTCCTCCCTGTGTGGATAGCGCTTTGAATACTGCTATATCAATGTACGAAGTATTAACAGGAAATTGTCTTCGTGTAATAGTAAAAGGCAAATTATCCGCGACAAGCAAACTGTTTTACACGCTGCATACCAACCCGCGGCGTAGTATACCCCGCATAATCACGCCGCTTTTTAAGCAGAGGGAAAAAAATGAACATTTGCAAAATCCGTAACGCTGCTTTCAGTAAGTACAATGCACACGCGTTTAATTTGTCGGCCACTTTTTGCCAGCCGTCTTTTCTGGTTTGGGATGCTTTTGCAGTGTTACCGCTTGTGCATATTAAATCTTGAAATCCTTCGAGTAACTAATTAACTAACTAACACCAACCCACCCACACACACAACTTGTGTGAAACAAATGCGCCCGTACTTTCATAATTTTGTTGCAGCCTACAGTAGAGTCAGGCACAGAGAAGGTCAGCTGCTGAGAGAGCGTTTCGACTGTTGCAGGGCCTGCATCGGTGAAGCAGGTGAGACGCTAATGAAACAGAGGCACAGGAATTATTGGTTTTTAAAGACTGCTTCCTTCATTGTGTTTTAACCTCAGTTTTAAAGGATTGTTTTAAGAATCCCATGGGATACCCCTCGCAAACTGTTTTAGACGCTGCATTCAGCAATTCACATCCGCGACAAACATGCCTCTTCTTACATGGTCCTGCTTTGGTGGGCGGGGAAACGTTTTCCGTGTTCGTGTAGGACCATCTAAGAAGACGCATGTTTGTCGCGGATGTGGTGGACGCGGGCTGGGGAATAAAGGGTGTTGGTGGGCGGGGAAACGTTTTCCGTGTTCCTGCAGGACCATCTAAGAAGACGCATGTTTGTTGCTGATGCGAATTGCTATATGTAACGTGTAAAACAGTTTGCGATGTTGCACGCGGTCGTACGTCGTAACTGAAAAGTCAACGTGGCTCAGAGCTGCATGTGAACTGTAGCACAGACAAACAGAAATGACGGCGTGTTTTCCGAGGCGTCGCGTCCGAGTTGGTGGGCGTTGCTCTGCGAGTTTTCATCGTATCCACTGGTCTTAGAGTTGGTGGGCGTGGCTCCTTCCTGCGTGCTTTCATGGGTGTCTTGCCCGCTCTGGCGGTGGCTTAGAGAATTATATATATATAGATACATTATAACTTATTTTTATTTGCAATGACACAGCGAAAAGTTAAAATACAGCTGTGTCAGCATGCTTGGTCAGATAGGGTTAACCCTTTCTGATATAACCTTATTACATGACCCATTTAAACCTGTTTATATGCATCATTAAGTATCTGTTTTATTATAATGCTTTGAAATAAATAATAAAGAAGGGAAGAGCTAAGAAGCAAACATCTGTTCTGGTCTACAAAACATATAGATAATGTTCTCAGAAGATGAAAAATCTATAATGTAATAAAGATTTGTCCTTTTGTCTTGGAAGAATCAAAGCACTAATAAGCCATATTATTAAATACCAATCTTCATTATCTGCTAGGTCTGGCTTCTAACCATAATGAATAATAGAATGAATGAAAAAAAACGAAAAAAAAATTCTTTTAAGAAGTTATTGCAAGTATGCATTTTATAATAGATTTATTTCAGCTATTTTGCATTAAAATACAAAAAATGGGTCAAAAGAAACTGCTATGGAATAACATAAGTAAGAAATGGCAGACACTCTGTAATCACAGGGTGTCATGTTTCAGTGCTGCTGGGAGTTGGGCACAAACAAAATTGTGTTTCCTGATTCAAGAAAAACAAAGTATTCTATCTCCTGAATCAGTAAGAAAAAAAAAACACTAAGCCTAAGAATGCCCTTTAATGGATAATACCACTATCAATAACAATCGAAGGCAAGATAAGCCATACCACCAAGCCGCTTTATTTATGTATGCCATTAAATGCAAATCGCCTGTGGTGTAACATTAAAAAGCTCTGATTGTCAACTTTAAAATGAAAATTATTTTTATTGTCTAAAACAGATTTATGATAAATAAAACTAACAATAAATGTGTTACAACTTACTGCCGTGACTTTACCATAACATAAAGTTTGTCAAAACAATGCTGCGCATTCACAAAGGTAACATGTCATTCTAATGAGTACTTTCTTTCTTCCTAAAAGTGATCTTTGATAAATAAAGCTTAGAAGAGACGTGTGAACTATAAAGTAATCCATTGCCAAGGTCACTGGGCCTATATTAAATAATAGGGACTTTATCTTGTCAACAGATCATAGAGGTTTATGTGGTATGTCATTTGGAACCACAGATTCAACACCTTTCTGAGGCACACGATGCATCTGATTTATGATAAATGTAAATTAAGATAAGCAATCAGAGAACCTGCTGGTGCAACATGCTTATCCTGAAATGGTTAATATGTTGGGGTGGCAGTGGTTAGCATTGCAGACTCACAGTGCTTAGACTTCAATTTGATTTTGTTTGCACATTCCTTCAGTGTTCATATTGGATTCCTACAGGTATTACAGATAAAAATCTCATCCCAACAGAAATCCCATTGCCTTTAGGAGTTATCCATAGATTTAATTTTAATCTTAGAGGAAAAATTGGTCTTATGTAGCATAAGTTGCATTAGTTTGGCATATTATTAATGTCTGAGGTCAGTGATAACTTGAACAATAGAACACACCGAAAAAAGGGGAACTCTGATCACCTTTATATAAAACTGTATATATGTAGTGCATGAATCCATTCACATATGAGCCAAACTCACGCATTACTTAATACTCAAATAGATAAAAGATAATTATTGACAATGTGTATTTGATAAAATGCTTTACATAACAAGCATCATATCAGGTTACTTTTCAAAGCAATCAAGAAAATAAAAGAGTAGCTTATTCCTCTTGTTGCACCTATGGGAGACTCACAACATTGGTAAGGTAATTAAACTGAAAGAAGTGAAGCCTACTGGTTATGCCATGTTCTTTCCTAGTATACCGAGCTTGAAGCAGAAATCAATTTTATTGCAAAAAACATAGATGAAGCAGACATTCAATATAAAAATCCTTGCTTAACCAGGATTTTCCTCTCTGTGGTGGAAGATTTTGACACGTTTCTCAAAAGCATTTTGCGTGTCAAGAATCACCTATTAAGATGTGTTTATTCTCTTCTTTTTATTTATCCCATTCTGCAAGCACAGAGAAACGTAAGGGAAAGAGGGAGCAGTCACTATGAGTGATTTAAAACAGTTTCAAGAGGGATGCTTTCAAAAACCAGACAAACCTTAAATAAGCTTAAAATTACCTAGAAAGCCAAATTCCATGTTAAATCCAAGTAGAAAACAGGCCTACAAATGAAACAGCTTTTTTTTTTTCATTATGATATGTCTGTGTCCAGATTTCATGAAGTTAAAAGCAGATGTTCACAGGGTATGGAACAGGAATATCAACCAAAGTTCAAAGTTTTAGTTACTAAATTAAAAAAAAAGTTTTTGTGACCATATGTTTTTACAACTGACAGAATTCAATGTATTTGTTTGGGGGAAAAATAAAGACTTAAAAAGAAAAGTAAACATTCTGCTAATAACTGACAATGGGAGGTAACACCATAGCTGTGGGAGCTTATCTATCCATCAATTTTCTAAGCTCCTTTTTTCCCCGGTCAGGCTGGCAGGGAGCCAAAGTGATCTCAGTAGCAACAGACATGAGGCAGGGACCAGCCCTGCAGGGTGTGCTAGTTCATCACAGGGCACATTCTCTCACTCCAGGCCAATTTAGAGTCACCAATCAACATGACACTTCTTTGGACTAAGGGGAAGAAACCAGAATCTACAAAAGAAACCCATAAAAACTTGGGAAGACCTTTTATTTAAGCATTTTATGACACCATTTACAGCTGTTGGCATGACAATTCAAATGATATACTGTCTGTCAAATTTTATGTTTGTCTAGATGATTACTGTAGCTATTAAATCCTGGTTATGTTGTTAACCATCTATCATTTTATTGTCTTTTCAGTGTTTGAGGCACCAATTCCACCTTCAGACAAGTGACCCCTCCAAGCCATGAGACATAACCTCACAAGAGATTAGAGAAATGGCGCTACCACAAAGACTAATTATCTACTGGATAGAGACCTTTTATATAACACAAGAGACATCCGAGATATTTTCCTGGGAAGCTTCTTATTGTGCTTGTAAATTGCCCAGGAAGAAGCAAGATATAATCTTCACAATTTACACCACAATTGAGTTTTGATTTCCTCCCCCTTTTCACCAATTGCCTTTAAAAATATCAAATATGTGACAAATATCATATTCTGTTTTATTGTTTAAATATCTCCTTATAAACCTGTAGGTTCTGGGAAGTCATAAAATCAAAAGACTTATGGCAAGGTGTATTTTTCTTCCAGAAACATTGGTAGTTTCTTGTTTATTCAAAATTATCCATCCATCCATTTTCCAACCCGCTGAATCCAAACACAGGGTCACAGGGGTCTGCTGGAGTCAATCCCAGCCAACACAGGGCACAAGGCAGGAACCAATCCCGGGCAGGGTGCCAACCCACCGCAGGACACACACAAACACACCCACACACCAAGCACACAATAGGGCCAATTTTAGAATCGCCAATCCACCTAACCAGCATGTCTTTGGACTGAGGGAGGAAACCCACGCAGACACGGGGAGAACATGCAAACTCCAAGCAGGGAGGACCCGGGAAGCGAACCCAGGTCCCCAGGTCTCCCAACTGTGAGGCAGCAGCGCTACCCACTGCGCCACCGTGCAGCCCTATTCAAAATTATAATCATGTTTATTAATTATTAACCTTCCCTATTTTAAATAAAATGTGAAACTATACAAATTATAAGCTAAAATGTCCCAGCTTTGGACAGCTAAAATGTTTCAAAAGAATTAAAAAAATCATTTTGCAAATTGTAAAATAAAAAAAAAATGGCTAAAATGTCTTGACTATGTTTTCCATGTTAGCCAAAAAAGGCTACATTCACAAACAATTGCCTAAATAATCATGATGTCAAATCAAGGAAAAAAGATAACCACACAAAACTATTGCTTTTTGTACAGAAAATGAGTGTATTATGGATATACATTTAAAATAATGTATAATGGCAATTTCTCTAAATTATTGTAATTTGTACTTTCCCAACTCTAATTAATTGATTAGACCAAAATTGCAGATTTGATAAATTTAATCTACTTCATTCCATTTTGGCTTTTCTTTTTTAAAATATGCAAGACAATTTTTCATGTGTTCATGTTTTTGTCACATTACAACTATATATTGTAGAACAACAAATAATGCTCAGTATCAGGTAATTTAATCAATAAATTGTCTACTACAGGAAAATTTTACAACATAATCACTCCATTTACGTCTTCAACTATTTCCTCTAAATCCAGAGAACATTCTAAAGCAACTGCTAGTCTTTGATTTGATTAGATCTGCTTGTTTCTATTTTAATAAAGCATAACCGTGCAGTAATAAATTTGTTTTCAATATAACAGTGTTCATCAAAAAACCAATTCAATCAAGCAGAATGAAGGTAAGGGTGTTAGATTAAATCAGATATGAAAAGGTTTCATTCTGTGTACAAAAAGGACACCACTGACCAGAATGCTATGTTTCCGGGGTCAAGGTTTAAACTATAGACTAAGACGATAAGAGTGTTGTAGTATCCAGAAAGTCAGGCTAAGTGCAAAGACAGTGGTGTACATTACCAGCAAGCTTGTAGATACATGAAATTACTCCAGCTGAGCATAAAAGTAAGGAGACTGTGGAAGATTGTGGGTTCGCTTCCCGATTCCTCCCTGTGTGGATAGCGCTTTGAGTACTGAGAAAAGCGCTATATAAATGTAATTAATTATTATTATTATAAAAGACAAGTAAAATGCTGGAAAAGACAGTGGACACTCCTGAGCTGTCCTTATGCTCAAATAAACTCCTAGGATGCCAAAGTTTTTATAGTTATAAAGCAAAGAAGGTAGGATGCCACCATGGTCCTTTCCTATCTACAAGTATTAGACAAGGTCTCATTTCCTGCATGATTCTGTTTTAAACTTCCTGCTCTTCTTTCTACAGGTACAGTGGAACCTCGGTTCACGAACGTCTCTGAACACGTACAAATCAGGTTATGACCAAAAAGTTCGCCAAACTTTTGCATCTGTTCATGACCACACACTTGGTATACAAACAAGCCAGTTTCCCTTTCAGTTTGGGCACGCCGATGATTTCCGCACGTGTTCAGTCTCTCCCTGTGCAGCAAGCGAGAGAGAACGAGAGCGTGAGAGAGTGAGTGAGAGAGAGAGGGCTGGCCACATAAGGCCGAGAAGGCAGTTAAAGAATGCACCGGGCTTGTTTTTAAAGAGACTGATTCGAGCATTGTTTTAACCTCATTGTATTTAATGAAGACTTTTATCTATTGGATTTTAAGCTCCACTTCACTTCTGTTTACAGCGATCGGTTTGTAGTGTGCATTGTTGCAATGTTGCTTTTCTTGGTTGTTTATTAAATTACGGATTTTTCAAATGTTCATATTTTTCCCTGTGCTTAAAACTTATTAAAAAAAAAAGTGTTTTTAGCAAGCGGTTCATAGCGCTGTAGTGTGAACTCTTGCAATGTTAGTTTTCTCTGTTGTTCAACGTTTTCTCAGTGTTATTCAATGTTTTTACATTTAGTTTACTATTACGCTGTGCATTCTATGGTTTAATTAACTATATTTATGCTTAAAAATTTTTAAAAAATATATATTTACATATAGTTCATACGGTCTGGAATGGATTAATTGTATTTACATACAATCCTATGGGGGAAATTACTTTGGGTCACGACCAAATCGGGTTACAACCAGAGTTTTGGAACGAATTATGGTCGTGACCCGAGGTTCCACTGTATTAACTTTTGAACCCTTGTAAAATCTTACTTCTGACACCAGTTTCACTGACCATTAAGAATCTTTAGGCACCATGCTGAGATAATTTCCAAAGTAAACCCCTTAAGCATTTCCAGTGTCACAAACAACAACAACATTTATTTATATAGCACATTTTCATACAAATAATGTAGCTCAAAGTGCTTTACATGATGAAGAGAAAAAAAAAGACAAAGTATGTATTAAAATAAGACAACACTAATTTGCATAGAATAAGAGTAAGGTCCAATGGCCAGGGAGGACAGAAAAAACAAAAAAACTCCAGATGGCTGGAGAAAAAAAATAAAATCTGCAGGGGTTCCAGACCATGAGACCACCCAGAGTCCTCTGGGCATTCTACCTCACATAAATGAACAGTCCTCTTTGTATTTAGGGTTCTCATGGAAGGACTTGATGATGATGGTCATGTAAACACCCTGTGGTAATCCTGATGCAGTCTTCTTTGAGCTCACTCAGGTAATCCTGTTACCCCAGGCCCCACCGTACACATAAAGGGTCAGAAAACCCTAAGTATGTCTGTTCTGATAACAACCAGCAGAGGTCCACATACTGTATAATACAGATGCCCTTCTAGTTGTTCTGTAACACTCTTTGTCTTTCCACTAAATTACATATTATTCCCAAATGCCCATTTTTGTCCCTTGCCGTAAAGAGTTTTGTGCCATTTTCTGTAAATATGAGACCTACTTCTCCTGACAGTAGTCCCACTATATTATTTACATGATAACATGTCATTCTCTATTAAGCTTGATAAGGTCCTAACAATGTTAATGTAGTGCCCCTTCACCTTGCAGGCACCCCACAACAATACTTAAGAAGACCCTGACAAATTCCTTCCCCTGGGTATCAACATGGTGTTTTGACAACAGGTCTGTCTTAATATTTGACCACTTGGAAGCTACTGGTTTTCTTTGCAACATACATAACAGCAGAAACAAGCATTTCATGTATCTGCTGTTTCCAACTGATTACATTTCACTCTTATCTTTATGTTCATTATACAATTTACTTGGCTCTAGACCTTGTTATTACTACTACAGGGAAAAATTCTATCGTAAGTCTATACTGGCCCAGACCTCTGCCTTTTGTCATTTCTCTCCACAATCCTAAATGGCTTTGAAAATGGATGAGTAATGGATAACAGAGATAACATCACAAGCAGCATTAATCTTTTCAAATTTTTGAATCTCGTCATAACTTAACATTTTTAAAAACTTCCTCTTAATGACTTTGGAGATTCACCCCAATAAGAAGTGTTAATTAGTACAAACTTCTCTGGGTCTTAGCTCTTGCTGGCAATACTTAAAGAGCCAGGACCATTTACTTGATATTTGATGTTCTTTAAAATTCTAATAAATACTCCCATTTTGCCTAATTTCTGGTAATTACAATGTCATTTCTCTTTTATTCTATTTTCTTGTCAGAGGTTAGTGTGGCCAAATGTATTTTGCAAAGTGCATTATGATGCTGTTGTGTGTGAAAAATCTATTTCAAATAAAATAAAAGCAGTGACTAAAAAAGCGTAGCAGGGCATAATAATGGATTTCTATCTATTTTCACCCGAGAACTGTTTCAAATGTGGTATGAATACTACAAATAATTAGAGACAGAAGTCTGTATAAAATAATTTACAAGAGAATTAAAATAAGATAAAGAAAAGGATGCTCATGGATTCAAAGAAAGGTCTTTTAGGATCTAAGAGGTGAAACAGAGACACCAGACTGCCCTGACAGTGGACAGACAAAAGTGACCAGTGTGATAATTTTGTGATCTCTCTGATCAAAAAGCTTTTATAAAAAAAGAGAAACTCAGACAAGAATCCAATTTACAATTTTGCAGGTAAAATCAAACTCTTAAAATAAATGTTTCATATCAGTGGTGCACAGCACATGTAAATGAAGAGTTGGATGAAACTCTTGGAAGTGGCTACAAAATTTTCTATCACCTATAACTGTCCCCAGCCTTAAATGTTTAGGCACTGTTGAAATGCAGATGCACTAGGATGGATGTATGTATTTTTTATCTTTATAAAAAAATCTTAAGTGGAAATATCAAAACTGAGAAGGAAGTTAAAAAAAAATCACATTTCTATATCTGAACCTGTTATTAGTGATATAGACACCTAACATGGACAGGATCTGAACAACGATAAGTTTAGATGAAGTGGTCATAATTTATACTTTATCCATATTACAATTATTACAAATATTACATTCATTATTAGCACAAGAGCAGGAGTTTTTAGAAGTAATCAGTGACTGTTTTTTAACACAGCATGTTAAAGCACCAACACAGAGTGAAGCTTGTCTGGATTTAGTATTTTGTAATAATCAAGACAGAATTGAGGGTGAAGAGGTGATTGAACCACTAGAGTCAAGTGATCATAGTATAACACAATTCTCAGTATTTTGTAAGAGCGCAGATGCAAAGACTAAAATTGTTAAGCTGAACTTTGGTAGGGCAACTTTTCACCACATGCGACAAAGTCTAAGGAGGATGGATGGATGGATGGATGGATGGATAGATACTTTATTAATCCCAAGGGGAAATTCACATACTCCAGCAGCAGCATACTGATACAAAAACGATATTAAATTAAAGAGTAATAAAAATGCAGGTATAACAGACAATAACTTTGAGTAATATTAACGTTTACCCCCCCGGGTGGAATTGAAGAGTCGCATAGTGTGGGGGAGGAACAAGCTCCTCAGTCTGTCAGTGGAGCAGGACAGTGACAGCAGTCTGTCGCCGAAGCTGCTCTTCTGTCTGGAGATGACACTGTTTAGTGGATGTATTGGATTCTCCATAATTGATAGGAGCCTTTTCAGTGCCCGTCACTCTGCCACGGATGTCAAACTGTACAACTCCGTACCTACAATAGAGCCTGCTTTCCTCACCATTTTGTCCAGGCGTGAGGCGTCCTTCTTCTTAATGCTGCCTCCCCAGCACACCATGGCACAGAAGAGGGCACTCGCCACAACCATCTGATAGAAAATCTGCAGCATCTTATTGCAGATGTTGAAGGACGCCATTCTTCTAAGGAAGTATAGGATACACTGGTATAAGCTTTTAAGTGTGGAGACAGTCGAGGAGCACTGGAAGAGGTTTAAAAATGTTTTACATGTAATGCAGACAGATACATACCTAAATTCGGAATTAATAGGAAATTAAAAAAAAACACCACAGTAGATTAATAAAGATTTAAAAAAGAAGCTGCAAAGGAAAAAACTGCTTTATAGTGCATATAAGACTAATGACTGCAAAGTGAATTATAGAGCATATGAAAACATGAGAGCAACCATTAAAAAGGATATCAGGGAGGCTAAAAGACAGTTGGAGAGGAATATAGCACATACATTAAGACGGAAGAAGACCCTAAGAGATTCTTTCAGTATTTTAGTAGTAAAAGAACATTCAAGGAGGAGGTGAAGTGCATCAGAAATAGTAAATGGGAATTAAAAGATACAGACAATGAAATTGCGGATGCCCTAAACTTACATGTTTCTGAGGTCTTCACAAGTGAGCAAGTGGATAACCTCCCAGAGATAAACGGGACTACTACGGAGGTACTGAGGGATTTGGAAATTGTAGAGGGAGAAGTACTGCTCAGATTAAATAGTCTGAAATCAAATAAATCGCCAGGACCAGATAACATTTACCATCGAGTTTTTAAGGAGGCTAGCGAGTACATATATAAACCTTTGACACATTTTTAGGAAGTCACTACATAGTGGAGAGATTCCGAAAGGACTGGAAAATAGCAAATATTATCCCATTAGATAAAAAGGGTGACATGGCAAATCCAAGAAACTATAGGCCAGTAAGCTTAACATGCATCACAGGAAAATTAATGGAAGGAATTATTAAGGATAAGATTGAGCAACACCTGGCAAGGACAGGAGTTATTAGGAACAGTCAGCATGGGTTCAGAAGAGGGAGGTCGTGTTTTTACTAACATGCTGGAATTTTATGAGGAGGCAAGAAAAGGATATGATGAAAGTGGAGCATATGATACTATTTATCTTGACTTTCAGAAAACATTTGATAAGGTGCCACATGAGAGGTTGGGCATCAAACTAAAAGAAGTGGGAGTTCAGGGTGATGTTTTTAGATGGTCGCAGAATTGGCTCAGACACAGGAAGTAGAAGTTGATGGTGCGAGGAACCTCATCAGAATTGGCTGATGTTAAAAGTGGTGTTCCACAGGGTTCAGTGCTATTTTTAATATATATAAATGATTTAGACAGGAATATAAGTAACAAGCTGGTTAAGTTTGCAGATTCTACCAAGATAGATGGACAAGCAGATAATTTGGACAGCATATATGCTTGGGCAGATTTGTGGCAGATGAAATTTAATGTTAGTAAATGTAAAGTATTACACATAGGAAGTTAAAAAATTAGGTTTGAATACACATTGTGCAGCCGGAAAATCGAGAGTACACCTTATGAGAAGGATTTAGGAATCATAGTGGACTCTAAGCTATCGACTTCCTGACAGTGTTCAGAAGCCATTAAGAAGGCAAACAGAATGTTAGGTTATATAGCCCCCATTTGTGTGGAGTACAAGTCCAAGGAGGTTATGCTCAACATTTATAATCCACTGGTGATGCCTCATCTGGAGTACTGTGTGCAGTTTTGGTCTCCAGGCTACAAAAAGGACACAGCAACACTAGAAAAGGTCCAGAGAAGAGTAACTAGGCTGATTCCAGGGCTACAGGGGTTGAATTAAGATGCATGTTTGCATGTTCTCCCCGTGTCTGTGTGGGTTTCCTCCCACAGTCCAAAGACATGCAGGTTAGGTGCATTGGCAATTCTAAATTGTCCCTAGTGTGTGCGTGTGTGTGTGTGTGTGTGTGTGTGCCCTGCGGTAGGCTGGTGCCCTGCCCGGGGTTTGTTTCCTGCCTTGCGCCCTGTGTTGGCTGGGATTGGCTCCAGCAGACCCCCGTGACCCTGTAGTTAGGATTTAGCGGGTTGGATAATGGATGGATAGATGGGTGATTAAGTGTTTAAAATTATGAAGGGAATTAGTACAGTGGGTCAAGACTGTTATTTTAAAATGAGTTCATCAAGAACACGGGGACACAGTTGGAAACTTATTAAGGGTAAATTTTGCACCAACATTAGGAAATTTTTCTTTACACAAAGAACGATAGACACTTGGAATAAGACACCAAGTAGTGTGGTAGACAGTAAGACTTTAGGGACTTTCAAAACTTGACTTGATGTTTCTTTGGAAGAAATATATGGACAGGACCTGCGAGCTTTGTTGGGCTGAATGGCCTGTTCTCGTCTAGATTGTTCTAATGTTCAATAAAGAAATATGCATATTTTCCAATTTTTCATATTCTTAACGCAATCATTGAAAATAGTAACATAGGTAAAGAGTACTGTATGTCAAGGCATAACAATTGATTTATGCTAATTCCTACCAGGGGACAAAAATATATGCATATGATGCATTTAAATGATATATTATAATGGTAAATAACACTTTATATCTAAGAGATTTGTGACCACCAGGGGGTGTATAGCTCCCCAAACACCCAACACAGACACACACTAGCACAAGTCTCTACAACACACATATCTTTATTTACAGGGGAAAAGTTTTCCTCTCATTCCCCACAGCAGCACAATACAATAAGCACAAAGCACCAATACACAATCCTTCCTTCTTCTTCCTCGACTCCCTCTTTTGCCTCCAATCCTCCCTCAAGCTTCATCCTCTTGGTTCCGACTCTGGCTCTCTGATTGGAGTGAGGAGACTCCTTTCATAGAGCATCCGGGAGTGCTCCAGGTGCCCCATGATTTCTTTTTGGGCATACTTCTGGGTGTGGTGGAAGTCACGGGCCCCAACAGGGTTGGATTTCCATGCTCAAAACTCGTGGCACTGTAGCAAGCCAGGGGGGCTGCCCTCTTTAAGAAGGATCGGTGCTGGGTAAGAGTCATGGCTGTCCATTACAGATTATATATATAAATACAATTCTGTGCACCTTTGTGTGGGTTTCTACATTGAGTGTTAATGAGCAACTCAAGACTGATCCTAGAATGATTTCGTATGGATAGTCTCCAGCTCCCAGTTGACCTCTATTACAAAAAGCATACTTACAAAAGGACTGAAGATTAAATAATATTTTTTACTCTGTAAGGGTGACACAGTGATGCAGTGGTTAGTTTTCACTACATTGTCATGGATCGTGGGTTTAAATCACACACAATCCTACACATTGAATCTGAGTTGTTTTCTGTGAAATCCTGGTTTCCCTTTCATATCTTAAAAATCTGTACAATAGATTGATTTGTAATTCCAAATCAGCCATATGTGAGTGTGGGAGTGTGTGGGCCATGTGAAGGACTAGTATTCTATCTTGTGTTCATTCCTGCCATTCACCCAGTGGTGCCAGGGCAGGCTGCAGGTAAACCTTTATTTGGATTAAAAAGGTTTGAGAATGTTATGCTAAATTCTTAGCATAGGAAACATTCAGTAATTCTTGCTGGCCTGGTAAAATCAAGTCATTTATTGTTTCCATTTCAATTATAAAATTACAGAAAATGAAATCAAGAAGAAACTGTTTTATTCTTGGTCATGCCATAATACTTTAAGGTTTTCCTGGTTCTGTTAGATAGATAGATAGATAGATAGATAGATAGATAGATAGATAGATAGATAGATAGATAGATAGATAGATAGATAGATAGATAGATAGATAGATAGATAGATAGATAGATAGATAGATATGCCCAATATGGAGTCAAACGTATTGTTGCTTGGTGAAATTTGTCAAAGTGTTATTCGCTACAAATATTCCATGTTCACTGCTGAACTTATTTGCTGATATTTTTCTAGAAATTATTTCAGGTGGCAAACTTTTTTTCCCAGCACCCCATAATGCTTTGTGAGGTCAGAGTGACATCAGAGAGTTGTTGCAGCCAATTTTGGATGGGACAGCCTCCCTGAGTATATAACACAAATCCTTATAGTGAGCTAAAAATAGGCAGAAAACTAGAAAAAAATAGATTTAAACACCAAACATGTACACAAAAGAAAACTGGAAGTGTGTCGGTGTACTTGTGTCTAAAAGGTAATGTCTTTTTGTATGGACTTGTATGTGACCCATGTGTAATATGTGAGCCTACCCCTTTTATAGTATTACCCAGAGTGCTGTGCAGTGGATACAAACAGAAAGGATTGAAGAATCCATTTATTTTAGTTTGCACTTATTTGGTAGCAGCAGGAGGTAGTCTGTAGTTTCTACCTGGACAACTAAAAGGCTATACTAGTAACCTACTAGAAAAATCTTATCAATGGCTATTTTGCATTTCTAACAATTAGCAGTTTTTATATAATTATAATTTAGCTCAAGTAGTGCAATATCACTTTACAAAGATAGAATTTATTTCAAAGACTAACATGCTCTCACTTTACTTTTAGTGCCAAGGCGGAAATGTCAGTGTGGAATTAAAATAAATGGCTATATATTTATTCTGCAAAACAGAGGAAGTTTTTTTGGTTGTTAATTCTTCCAGAGTTATACTTTATTTCATCCTTATTTGTGAGAAACCATTTATACCTACCTGGAAAAGGGAAAACTGCCTTTGTTGTTATTGAAAATGAAAGAAAAGAGCAGAAAAAATAAAGACAGCCTTACTGTCTCCATAATTTATAAATGTAATGTATATGAAGTGACACTTGAAGGCTGCTATGATAATGACAGCATGAGACACATCCTCCATCAGATACTGCAGCCAGCTTTCTGAAGTCATGACAGGCACTCACAAAACAAAGACAAGAATGAGCTGGCTGTTTGTTCCTGTTTTCATACGGCATCATTGCCAAGCGTCCTTCAGCTCTGCTTTTTGCCAGCCTTTCATGTGCTATTAAGTTACCTAAAGGAGCTTTCATTGCTAAGAAGCAGGTGACATCAACTCAATCTCCAGCTTGCCTCGGCCCCCGGCCTTATTGATTTAAGAACACTATAGAGCTTTGTTTCAACATTTCCTGTCACACAACACCGAGCACAACTTATCAGCCCATCAGAAACCCAAGCTTGCCGAGCTGTACTTTTGTCAGCATGCCTGCAAAGGGCATCAGACAAAATCTTTCTAGTATGCAACAGACTCGCTTATTTGAATTCTTTGAAAGAGTAAGAAGGTCTGAAAGATGAGGTATTCTTACTGTGATCTGCACAATAGACACCTCTCTACCTCTCATAGCAGAACATTCATCTGTGCCCTCTTACTTTTTTTGTTCTTTTATGGATAAGAGTCTAAGATGTGATAAGATAACAATATGAATATTGTGATAAATGTTTAAGTACATAACAAATTGATAAAGGCATTTTTTTCCATTTTTATAGAAATTCAAAAAGTCTGGTTTGCTCCCGGTCACTCAGTTGTGCTACTGCACAAGTCTGTCACAACCAGAAGCCATATGTACATTCAAATCTCATATGAATGCTCCCAAGCAAAGTGACATAAATGCAGTAGCTACTCGCTGCCTTATGTCTGGCTTGAAAAAGCACAAACAAAAAACAGGATATTGATAAGGTGCTTGAGAGAAACCATTTAACCTCACAGAGCAAAGGCAGAAAAGCTACTCAAAGAAGCAGCACCCCCTTTTTCTGTCTGACAGTAGTGGAAGACACATACCTATAGTGAAGGTGGGAGGAAGATTCATCTTCTTCAAGTGCCAAAGCTAGCCAGGTTTATCTCACACAACATTCCCAAACCTGCCTAATTCAATTCAAGGTCTGCTAGGGGCTGGAGCCTACCCCAGAAAAACTGGGCATAAGGAAGGAACCAGCCCTGGGCAGTATGTTATTCCATTACTTGATATTCTCACAGTATAACCGAGCATCAAACAGAGGGCGAGTCATTTACTTGACTCCTTCATCAGTTGTCTAATGATGATTGTCTTATGCTAGTCAGAAATAATAAAAGACAACAAGGAGCACTGATTTTGTGTGGGCAAAATGAATTAATTCAACTTTTCTAACAATTGACTGCATCATATTTTTGTATTCTAGTTCAATGCAAAAACCATATGCTGTAATCATAGTTTGCAATTACTATCTTTTATTGCTTGTATTTGGCTAGCCTTCTACTGCAAAATGTACCAGATAAGACTAATGTATGGAGCAACTAGCAACTTTTGATATCTTTTGATATTTTGAAGCAGATGTGTTCAAATGTCCATCTTTATGATAGTAGAGGACTTGCAATAATTTTGCAATTTGATGGGTTTCAAAATTATTATTACTATTATTTACTTATTTAGGAGACACCGTTATTTACAGTGACTTACAAATACGACCCATGAACATACATTTAAGTGGCTAGAAAATATAAAATTCACAAACAAGAGTGAATAAAGTGCATCAGCACAGATCATTTCTTTCTTTGTCAAAAATACCATTATTCAGTTCTCAGTTAGCATTAATTCACTACTGAGAAACTTACACTATAGTGCACTTACATTATGGTGCACTTTTTCTATGTCTGTCTTCAAAATCCCATTGATTATAACAATCAACTATAACCTAAATGACTCTCCCTATTCTCTGTTATATTTCAGATCTACTTTCAAAGTACAGTAATTCATTCTGATATTACATTGTTGACACTCATGTCTTACCAGGTGCTTCTAAATTACTTCTATCCATCAATTTATTTTCTGAAACTACTTTTTTTTCACTACAGGATGCCAGGATGTAAGATAGACTGTATGATAAGAAAAACAGGGTTTAAATTGATACACAGTAAATATAAATATTCACACGCACATTAAGAAATTTCTCTCGACAAGTTACTCTCCCAATACTAAACAGTTATTCTTGGACTCTGAATTCTCTGGTTTCTGCTTAGGAGAAGTCTTACAAAATTTGTCAGGGTCAGGTTTTGCGATAAAACAGTTGCTACCTTCAGCTCTTTTAAGCTCTTAGAGGAACCAGCATGTAAAACGTTCAGTTGAAAAGGCCAGGCCCCCTGGTCTATTACTGAATTAGACTGAAGCATTGCAGACACCCTATGGGTGGTAATATCCCTAGAAAGGTGCAAGCAGGAACATAAGCTATTCTCATTTGTTTCCTTGAGTTGTACTTTATTAAAATGTTCTGTTTCCACATTTTCTCATGGAATATGATTCTGTTATTATTCTTGCTTTGAAAACCATTGGTTATAATCTTCTTTAAGCATACAAAGTCCTATAAGCACCTGCCAAATAGTATTACTTGTATTTATATTTAAACATTTACACACACAGGGATTCATAGTAGGCATGTAGCTTGTCTGGCTTAAAAGACTAGTTGTGGAAAAAGCCTACAATTATTTTGTTAGAATCGAGTGATGTGAAAATAATATATAGTTAGTTCGTTTATTTAGTGTTCCACATACCAAATGTTCATTTATTTAGTGTGCCACATACCAAGTACTTGATGTTTTAGTTTTTAAGCACAGAGTTCTTTCTTGAGAATAAGAATTTGCATCTCACATCTATCACACACTACTGACAAATGTAAAGGCAATGAACAAAACAGAAAACTTTAAATTGTGGCTAGTGTTGGTTTGGCACAGACAACTCAGTGCCAAGTAAAGCTTCTTGTCGCTTTCTGTAAAAGAAGCAACCTGTGGCCTCCATGAAGACTTCAGAGGATCTATAACAAGCAGATCAAAGACAATTACAGCTTAGCTCAAGCTATTTAAGGGCAACATGAAGCCTGACTGATCAAAGGCAAAACCCACACAGCATAACCAGAACATAAACAAAACATGTAGCAAAGCTTTCTCTATGGCTATATATAAGTTTGCTTTAGTTTTTCCTCAGAGCAATGCATGGAATGCAAAATGGATAGTATACATTTACTGAAAAATACTGAATTTTTGCAGGATTTATTGTAAGGTAAATCTTATATTTTAAGTTAATTTTCCAATAAGTAGCTTCCCATTGATCAGTGCACATACAGAATAATTGTGTAACATTAAGAGCCTTTTCATGTTTCTATCCTTGTCCATAAACAGATACACATGGAAGTCCATACCAAGCCATTATTAAAGGTCTTCTAATACTGCAGGCTTTCTGAGAAGAACATTATTATCTTTAGCATTTTATGCAAGGCTTAAGGACATCTATATAAATGCAATTTTGAAAGATGCCCTAAGCTAAGTTCTCCACCTATGCAGTAGAGTAAAGCAAGCAAATATAACTCAACAATTCTAATTTCATCTCACCAGCCAATAGAAAAATAAAAATACAGTACATAAAAAAGTGTTTAGTGTTTACAAGAAATATATTTAATATTGACATCTAAGGAGTTTAGTACTGACATCAAACATATCCTTGTACATTTATTAACTGAACTGAAACTTTTATGGTGATTAACAATTCACAGTAACACAAAATGAACTGATTGTATATTTCTGTATTGTGAATACTTGTAGATTAAGTACTTCAGTCAAGGTTACATACTCTAAGTCAATGGTACAAATCCTAAAGTCTCAAGGAAACCTCAAGTGGAATTAAAGATTGGGTGATGCGGACAAAAAGAATGACATAATAGTTTAAAAAATAAACACAAACATAATGGGCAGGTTTGCTAGAAAGGATATGCATTTTTTCTGAAAATTCACTTACACTGGAATTTTATAATTGGTGAACAGTTGTCAAATTTTGTAGAATGTACATTTTTGGTTAGCAAAACTCCACAAAGGTGTTTGGAATGTCTACAGTGGTGTGAAAAACTATTTGCCCCCTTCCTGATTTCTTATTCTTTTGCATGTTTGTCACACAAAATGTTTCTGATCATCAAACACATTTAACCATTAGTCAAATATAACACAAGTAAACACAAAATGCAGTTTGTAAATGGTGGTTTTTATTATTTAGGGAGAAAAAAAATCCAAACCTACATGGCCCTGTGTGAAAAAGTAATTGCCCCCTGAACCTAATAACTGGTTGGGCCACCCTTAGCAGCAATAACTGCAATCAAGCGTTTGCGATAACTTGCAATGAGTCTTTTACAGCGCTCTGGAGGAATTTTGGCCCACTCATCTTTGCAAAATTGTTGTAATTCAGCTTTATTTGAGGGTTTTCTAGCATGAACCGCCTTTTTAAGGTCATGCCATAGCATCTCAATTGGATTCAGGTCAGGACTTTGACTAGGCCACTCCAAAGTCTTCATTTTGTTTTTCTTCAGCCATTCAGAGGTGGATTTGCTGGTGTGTTTTGGGTCATTGTCCTGTTGCAGCACCCAAGATCGCTTCAGCTTGAGTTGACGAACAGATGGCCGGACATTCTCCTTCAGGATTTTTTGGTAGACAGTAGAATTCATGGTTCCATCTATCACAGCAAGCCTTCCAGGTCCTGAAGCAGCAAAACAACCCCAGACCATCACACTACCACCACCATATTTTACTGTTGGTATGATGTTCTTTTTCTGAAATGCTGTGTTCCTTTTACGCCAGATGTAACGGGACATTTGACTTCCAAAAAGTTCAACTTTTGTCTCATCAGTCCACAAGGTATTTTCCCAAAAGTCTTGGCAATCATTGAGATGTTTCTTAGCAAAATTGAGACGAGCCCTAATGTTCTTTTTGCTTAACAGTGGTTTGCGTCTTGGAAATCTGCCATGCAGGCCGTTTTTGCCCAGTCTCTTTCTTATGGTGAAGTCGTGAACACTGACCTTAATTGAGGCAAGTGAGGCCTGCAGTTCTTTAGACGTTGTCCTGGGGTCTTTTGTGACCTCTCGGATGAGTCGTCTCTGCGCTCTTGGGGTAATTTTGGTCGGCCGGCCACTCCTGGGAAGGTTCACCACTGTTCCATGTTTTTGCCATTTGTGGATAATGGCTCTCACTGTGGTTCGCTGGAGTCCCAAAGCTTTAGAAATGGCTTTATAACCTTTACCAGACTGATAGATCTCAATTACTTCTGTTCTCATTTGTTCCTGAATTTCTTTGGATCTTGGCATGATGTCTAGCTTTTGAGGTGCTTTTGGTCTACTTCTCTG
The DNA here is from genome assembly GCF_900747795.2 of Erpetoichthys calabaricus. Taxonomy (NCBI): domain Eukaryota; kingdom Metazoa; phylum Chordata; class Cladistia; order Polypteriformes; family Polypteridae; genus Erpetoichthys; species Erpetoichthys calabaricus. The sequence goes on from NC_041406.2 coordinate 101,040,072, forward strand.
TGTCAGGCAGCTCCTATTTAAGTGATTTCTTGATTGAAACAGGTGTGGCAGTAATCAGGCCTGGGGGTGGCTACGGAAATTGAACTCAGGTGTGATACACCACAGTTAGGTTATTTTTTAACAAAGGGGCAATTACTTTTTCACACAGGGCCATGTAGGTTTGGATTTTTTTTCTCCCTAAATAATAAACACCGTCATTTAAAAACTGCATTTTGTGTTTACTTGTGTTATATTTGACTAATGGTTAAATGTGTTTGATGATCAGAAACATTTTGTGTGACAAACATGCAAAAGAATAAGAAATCAGGAAGGGGGCAAATAGTTTTTCACACCACTGTATATTGGTAAGGTTTTATTGGTTCTGGATCGATGGTCTGAAAAATCACCAAATTAGATATCACATGTACATAAAAATAAATGACATAATATTATTTTCTGTTTATAAAGCTGTGATTGGATAATGACATTGTTTTCATCTTATTTTATTTCTTGTTAAAGTCAAGCCTTCACAGTACTATGTATTCTTTATCACATCCCAAAAATATCCTTCATTAAGCAGGATAAGAGATACAATTCAAATTTATCCACAGAAATTAACCAGGGAAAGTAAATAAGTAAGAAAAGGTTATAATTGTATAGAGTTTATTTAAATGTTGGACATTATTCAGGTGTGTGTTTCAGTGTATAAAATCAAATAAATTTATAGCAAGGATTATTCTGACACTCGGAGCTAACATGGCCAAAATCTGAAAGCATTCCATCAGTGCAGGTACTGCCTAGGCCAGCTGAATTTAGGCACCATGTAAAGAATGCTTAAGTCCTTAACCCTTGCTTCCCATACATATTCACATGGTTAAAAATAGGGCAAGTATGTTGACGCATACTACAACTTGTTATTTCTAAATATTGACACAACCCCAGTTCTTAAAATGATGGTGGTTTTTGGCTGAGAACCGTTAGGAATGCAATAAATAAATTAAAGGAGATTGTGCCACAATAAAAAGGATTGTTGTAATTTTTTGCTTTTTTGATTTTATTAATTTAGGAAATCTGCATCAAGAATAAAGCCACATTCCACGATAGTGCAAAGTACTAATTTTCCAAATAACATTATGAGATATACTTACCTCAATCTTATAGAAACACTAAACTGCAAATTACAATAACAATTCCAACCTTAGTAATTTATAAAAAAAATATATTTTAAAAGTAATTAACATATAGAATATTCTGATTTTTTAACACAATACCATAGACCGCATAGCCTAGGTTATTAGACTACTGAACACTGTTTGTGTATCAATTATGGACATGCCAGAATGTACTTAACCAAACAAAAGAGATTCAGTGACTATTGCTATCTTATAGGGACCTTTTTCCTTTTTTAAAATGGCCTCAAGAGAAAGGGCTGCATTTACAAGCCTTACATCATAAGCAATGATATCATCTGAAAAACTTCAAAAGAGCAAACTGATACAGATGACTCAGCATTTCAGATTCATTGCAATCTAAATATCAGGTCAGAAAGGAAACAGAGGCTTGGTTATATTTTTTAGTATGACTACATGGAGGGTCTCAGATTGGTGCAATTATTTGTAGATGTTTCATTTGATTTTAATACCATAAACACCAACTTTCAGCAGTGAGGCATATAAACGATTTTAACTGGACAGACTGACTGTAATTTCTTTTTAACACGAAGGACAGACCAAGAATGAAAGTGAATGTCTGCAAGTACATCACCCTGTCCTAATCAACTGGATTTCTATAACAATATGTCCCTCTTATGCCTTTTACCCATTCAACATACTAATTAATGTCATAGCCATTACAATTTTATATTTGCATTAAATTTGCAGACTGCCTCCGATTTTGAGCCTGTCTGATGATTTTGTAAACTATTCTAATAAGTCCTTAAAATGTAGCACTACAAAAATGAAATGAATAATTACTAGTATTACAAATATCATGCTGTTCTACTGTAAGAGAAAACATTCAAGTAAACATGCAAATCAAACCAGGGCTCCAGTGCTATGATGCCAGAAAGGACTCTATTTCTCAGTTCTTGCTCTCTAGCTGTGGAATGCTCCCACTCTATTCATGCTTATTTGCCTCATTAAGAATATCGTATCTCTGCCCTGCTACTAGATATTTGCAAATTTGTTTCTTGCTTTATATTTTGAGGGTTTCTAATAACAGGTTTATATTTTTTCATAGTAACTAAATCAGTCATCATTTAACTTTGGCTTTGTTTGAGTGTTAGTCTTCACCTAGCCTTGAGGCTTGCTGTAAATATATTACTGTGCTTAGCACAATCTACTTTATTTTTTTTTTTTACTTTATTTATGTCAACTTTGTACTTTCTAATCAATCAAATATATTGAATATACAATATAATGATTTTAGGTAACCTTGCTTAAAAAACAAAGAACAGTAACAATTACCACACATGGGGCAGGGGAGTTTGGCACAAACTAGCTGGTGATTTAGTCTTACCCTGTAAAATACAAACTTTTCCTACTGCCTAACAGTTTGATTGCTGAGGTTAGAACCACATTTTTGGGAATGTAGGGCAATTTGCTATATAATGGTAATTTTAAATTTTGCAGTGGAATAGCAAGGTCAGATTGAATCATATTTTTAAAATAGCACTTGTTTTTCACATGGCAAAGTAATAAAATACTCAGGGCCTTCACTTAATTTTGATACAGAGGGACAATTTCTCCACCATGGAACAATAAATGAGAGGATTTTATAGACTTAGAGAATTTCAGTATGGGTTTTATAAAGAATTATGATGATCGTCTTGGACTACCTGATTTATGTTAACATGTCTGAACATTAAATTCAATTTTAGTGACAGAGCTGTGAAAAGTAAATACTGTAGTGCCCAAATATTTACAAAATTAAAATTCAACAATTATTACAATATATAAATACCACAAAAATGAATATGTTGAGATTTTTCAGGGTAATGTCATTTAAAATAGTTAGTTTACAAAAATGCAATGCTTTATTAGTAAACAAGTCACTTTGTCAGGTTTGATATTTGCTGTTAGGAGTACAATACACTATGTTATCATCTGCACATGCAGGAAACATTAGCTGCTTAATAACACTTATGAAGAGTAGTATTTAATGAAACAAGTCCGCTTATTTAAAATTTCTACTGTCACAAACAATCGTTGGTTTCATTTTCCAAAACTATGCGCCTTTTGTTTTACATTTCCTCCAGTTTCAAGTCTGCCTTTGCAAAATTAAACTTCTTAATAGAACACCAATCCATTATTTCAGATGTCCTGTTAATTCTTGTTTGGGCTATTTTCAAGGTATAAATGATGAAACATGTGCTATGTGTTACATCTGGTGGCCCACCCTGAATTAGTCATTGAACAAGACTGCAGTAATATCCTCATTAACAAAGGCTGCATCCCAGACACCCTAAAACCATTCAACTATGTGTGATATGTGTTCTCACTGCATTATTCACATTTTGTGCTAATGTGCTACACTAATGGACTCTCACATGGCTTCAAAAACCCAATTAACATCACACATTTAGTGTTTGCTACTTCGTTTTTAGCAATGAAGCATGTTACTACACCACTGTAGTTCTGAGCTAAAGGTCTGCCTCATGCTTCAAAGTGCCATTAAAAGTTAAATTGAGGCACACAACTATATGGCAAGTGTGCAATTTCTGAAAGAGTGACTTGTAAATTTCTTTCATTACTGTTGTAGATGGTAGGTGTAGAAATATACATTTTTTTAATGTACCTTGATTGTTACCTGCTAAACTTCGGCTAGCAGTACATTTGTAGAGTTTTTTTAAGTTTTCCCCAGTTTTGAAAAGATTTTGTACGCCACAGATGTGCACATTGAGGTACAGGCACTGAAAATTGTACCTGTAAAAGTGTGGGAATGTGCACATGAGTGTGTAATGCAATTTAGTGCTTCCCAATCCAAAGTTGGCTTCAGCCTTGAGCACAGTGTTGCTAAAGTATAAGTGGATTGGAAAATGGATGAATAGAATTAAAGACAAGTGTGATCACATCTATTATATGTAGAAGATGAACATGCATATATGTTACTTTAGCTGGGCTGTGTATGGTATTTCTATGAGCTAGCAATCCATCTTGCTACCACTGTTACATTTTGTCAATTAACCATATTACATTACTTGTAAAAACAGCTGTTAACTCCCAGCTGACGGATCACATCATCGCACTTTCAAAGCATGCACCAATTGCATAATTTTAGATCAGAACTTAAATTGATAATATTTGTTTTCTTATTTTTCCATTTTTTCTATTGGAATAGCATTGGAATTTTCCCACTTTATTAAAGTAGCAATGTGGTTGGAGGGCTCAGAAAACTCATAAAAAGGTTTAAGTTCACAATTTAGGCCTTAAACCTGCAAGTTAAATGCAATCTTGTGGCCGGAATGCTTACACAAGTCCAAGCCTGTAAATTACAGTTTACTGCTTATATTTTCTGACAGTGGTATAGAGAGCCTTTTTTTTTTTTATATCTGCGCATATTTTCTCTGTAATGTGTCAAATTAAGAAACATTTTCAGGTATGTCTCATGGACAGCAGTCTGACATCAGACCTTCTTTGTTCCATCACTCACCTGACTATAAAAAAAAATCCTCCAGGCAGCAAGAGAAAGTTCCCTAAGAATTTTTTAAATTTATAACAAGTTAACATTTTTAATTAGATAGCTGTACGTGTAAATTGTAGGTGTTTTTTAATTATTATTTAAGCAAACAGGGTTGTGGGCTGGGTTTCTTCTATCTAATTGTAAAAATGTATTCTAGTTTTGTTTTGTTTAGCGTTGTTTTGTATTGACTTTTGTTGATAAAAGCATATTCTTAAAATATTATTAAAAAACTATAGAATTCATTACCAGGTAAACATATGCATTCTGTTTTATTTGTAAGACTAGAATTTAATGTCTTCTTGAAGGAAACATGCTGATTTTTCAGATGAGGCTCTACATTACAAAACACTGAGAACTACTGCTATTAATCCTAAAGGGGGAGAGGAACTATAAAATATCCTCATTGAAATAACAAAATTTTCTTCTTAAAGTAACAATAAAGTTTATTCCAAAGAAATCTGGAAAAAAATACAGAAGAAAAGAGTTCAAAAATATGGAGGAAAAGGGAAAGCCAAAAATCAAATCCACAAACAAGAGCAAAAAAAACATGACCCAAAGAATCAAAGAGTGTACTTAGAAAATACAAAATCCAAGAAAGAGAACCAATCAGAATAAGCAAGAGGTAATGCCTGAGCAGTATTCCCGATATATCTCTGGTTTTATATATTCTGAGAGCACACACATGCAACATATACAAGGCAAGAAATATAGCTAATAGAAATTACTTTTAAAAAGGATACAAAGTAACAAATTGCAAACTAATTAATAAGAAAATATTAAAAAACACAATACAAAAAAGAAAGAAAACAAAAACATATTTTGTAAAATGAATCACAAAATAATTGATAAAAAACAATAAAATACACAAACAGATATAGAAGAAACATGAACCACGAGGAAAATGAGGCTAAACGATAACAGGTAGATCACGCAAACTTAAGAAAAGGAGTGATTACTGCAATCCTTCACTTAAATTCAAGCCTGGATACTATTTACAATACAGCAAAAAAGAAAAAGAAAAACATGACCTGGAAGTGGCATCACAAGACCCAGAGGTAATGTCATATGCATGTGTAGGACCATAAAGCAGCCTTACAGCAACCTTTTTGGCAATTGATCCACCAAATTTACTTGAATTTTGACATTTATGATCATAAAAGAACTGAATGACTAGTAAATAAAGCATAATTAACTTGTCTCAAAATTAAATATTTACAATTCAGTATTGCCTGAAAACAAATACATTTAGTAATAAGTTTTAGCTTCAGTTAAAAATGCCAGATTAAATTTATGTTATTGGAAGCAAGAAATGTTTGCTGAATAATTTATCCAAGCCTCTGCAACGTATTTCTGTCTAACTCATTGGATTTTTTATTATTATTTTTTATGTATTTACTTTAAAATTCCCTTTTTACCTCTTCATGTCCTGCACCATAGATGTTGCAGAAGGGTTAATGTGCACAAAAGAACACAGAACTTTTGCTGTTTGGAGTCCTGTTCTGGGTCACTTTTCACAAACAGGTTTTGAGGCAAGAAGATCAATCCACAATTGATTCCATCAGAAGAGTTCTCATCATACAAGGAATCTACTTATCTGAATAGGTACACACTCTCCCAGTCTTTAAACCAAGACCTATTTGTTGGGAAGCGTATAGAGGTCAAGCCACAAAGATCTGCCGGGAATACAGGTGAACAACTGAGGTGAACAGATTCTTTGCTCATCTTGTTGCCTTCAAGACTATCTTTTGGACAAATAGTATAGAAAATGAATATACAGTTTTATCCCAAAAAAGACACCAATTTCTTACAAAAACTCTCAAATTTGAATACTCAATAAATATGCTTATATAAACTACTGTAAACTGAAACATACAGTTTCCAGTTCTTAGAAAACTCAATAAAAGAGGCTAATAAATTCCATGACAATGATATCACTAACACATTGCAGGTGTTAGTTACTTGTCACATGCCTAAACCCTCTGAAGACAAGAAGCAGAAGAGGGACAAGTACCTTTCATCATGCAGCATAGAATGGCTCTAAAACCTTCAGCACCTAATCTGCTAGTGAGTCCCCAGGGCTGTATACATGCTGTCACACAGTTCCTCTTCCTCAGACAGTAATGCAACACAGGGTATTTTAAAAGACTGTTACTTTAACCATGTTAGTTTCTAGAAACTGATGTTTTCATACACCAGAGGACAAGCTGCTGCCTCTGTGAATTCCACATGAAGTTACAGCATTAAGGTTACAGAATCTACAAGAGCAGAGCTCTCTCCCAGTGACAATGTACTTTGATCGTTTCCAGTCACAAATGAGTCCTGTTAGATTCAAGATGGTGAACACCCATAAAAGGGTAAAATATGGATCACTGCGGCCTAACGCACACCACAGCTCAGAAATAGCATGCTGATGGTCTGCGCACTAGCTGTTACTGTTTAAATTAGGAAAGTACAATTCAATCTGTTGTTGCAAATTATCCATTCAACTTCACTTGGCAATGTAGCAACACTGAGTTGTGGAAACTTTGTAATTTCATAGCAAATCAAAGTAAGAAAAAACAAAGACAGAGTATAACAGAAAAGTTTTTTGATAGAAGTATTAGAAAACATTATGTGGAAAGACAATAAGGGGGAAACTGGGAACACATTTACAGAGTGATATTATAAAGAAGAGAGTCACATGTGAACTTTTAAGTGACACAAAAGGAAAAAACTTGAAAAAGTGGATGCTTCAACCTGCTTCTAGACAACATACCAATTATTACAAACATGTTCTTGTTCTGCTTTTCTGCTAGTTGTACAGATTTTGAAATGTTCTACACTGGAAGAGATACATCAACATTTGTCATTTTTCTTCCTTTAACCAGCTATGAGCCGTTCCTCATTTTACCAAATAATTATTTATTTTGCCTTGTAATAAACTGATATAATGTATATTTTTGAATACTTCTGCCAGGGTTCCTCTTCATTAACGTGGTTTTATGGTAAATATTTAAGGCAGTACAGACTACAGCAGATAGCATAACAGCTTCATATCATATGGGGTTTGGCTCATTTTTCAGCTCATAAGCTTGTGTTTGTGTGTTTCCACCCGGAAACTTGCAATCCCTTAGGAACGAATCAGAGCATATGTTTAAGTGTGACTTCTAGTGAACTGGGGTCTATCCTGGTTTTGTTCATTTCTTGTCCCCTACTGTTCATATAACAGGCTATAGGTCCCTCTATTCCTGTTACTAGAAATCAAAAACTGGAAGTAAATGATTTATAATTTGTGTGGATACAAACATCAGCTTTTTGAATCCACAAAATGATGCGATTAAAGTAAAAGCAGAGAAGCACTCACTTCACAGAGAATGTCCACACACATCAAGGATACACAAACTTAACTACAGAAGAAACCAAGCTGGCGAGTTCCATATTAATCAAAACTGAGAAAAGGAAGGACTCTGAAACTGTCATTTGGTCTCAGCCAAAAAAAACTGTGAGATTGTCTGTTAAATCACTGTGGACCCTTTAGATGTTTCAACTTCCTTTTAGAGATTGCATAGACTGGAAGGTTTGTTTTTCCTTCTCTTCCATATCTTATGTTAGTATGATTTTGTTTACATTTTATCTAAAAATATTTACTTTAGTGTTTTGTTCAGTTATGTAGACGTGTCTACACGTAAATGATAATGTGCTTTACTGCTCATGTATTGTAGGTGCAAAGCTGTGTAAGCGTTCAGATTCTGTACACAGGGAAGAGTGCTACATAAGTATAAAGTGAACTGAAATGAAATACAACGTTTGATTTGCTATTTTCCTCTTTTTTATTTCTATAATTACTTTCATTATTGCAATTTTTCTGATCATTTTTACTTAACTACAACACTGCAGTCTTTGACAATCAGTCCTATTTATAGACCACCATAATAAATGTTTCTGTCTTGCAGCTGCACACATAGTCAAACGGTATAACACTCACTCTAAAGGTCCACTTAATTCAAGAAAGTTTTTCATTTTTCATTTCATATTAGTTGTTAATTACATTATCATGGTCTTTACTGAATTATTACTTTGTGTGACACAAATAAAATTATTTTTACTCATCTTCATGTTAGTTACATTACTTCTATTGGCAAAAATCAGAAATTCAAGCGAAAGCAATGAGTTTGGCAAGGGTGTTGTGGGCCTCTTGCATGAAGTGTATATGAATGCAATTAATTTACTATAATGCCCTGTAATCATGACAGCTTCACCACCATCCTTACCCTGTTCCTCACAAGACCGTTGCAACTTATTGACAAGTAGCACTCTGTTAAAAGACCTACTTAACTCTAAGGCCCAAAGGACACAGGCCATAAAAACTCAACAGTTAAAGAGCTGACTTGCAGATATCACTTACCAACACTGCTCGACCATGCTAAGCCAGTTACCATGGAGACCAGGACAGAGATATTTAGTACTACATATGTACATTAATGGTAACTGTGTGTTAAGAATTTAAAGGTGAAGTCTAAGCCATATTAAATTATCAGTCAAATTAAGAAGTCACAACAGTATCTTTGATTTTTGACCATACTTATGGTTTCTTCTATTCATTCCCTGTGCTGACAGCTGAAACACAGGTGGCAGTTTTCAGGAAGAACAGGCAAGCAAATTGAAAAGCTGCATTTCTTTTAGCAGTTGCCCCCATGTTATCAAATTGTTACTCTTTCATTAGAAATTATTGCTATTTTTAAATTTTGATTTCACTTATTAAAATTACAGCATTCAAACATCATTTTTGTCTGAGTATTTCATAACAAAAACTATTTATTAAAAGAACCATCTGGCCAATGATAGATTAGGAATGGTATCAATAACTTGCCATATAATCATACTAAACGTTGTACAGGTTGAGTATCCTTAATCCAAAATGCCTGGGAACAGAAGGATTTTGGATTTTGGATACATTTGAATTTTTAAATTTCAGCATATGCATATTGTAATGATATATCTTAGTGACACCCTTGATCAAATAGGGGAATGCAGCCAAACCCACTAAATGACAACTCATGCATAAAATAATTCATATCACTGATCTGTTATGGTAATGTGCATTTACATCTTAAAAGAGATTAATATAATGCATAGACTGTATTTTAGTTCCCTTTTAAGAGGGAAATTTCTGCATATTTGCACTGAATAGCTTTTTTGGTGTTTTTGTCAGTTTATACAAACAACCTGTTGTCACTTCTCTGAGATCTAGGAGACAGGTCTGGGATACCTCAGCCAAGTTTCAGCTCTGTCATGTCTGCTGTACTGGAAGCCATTAATTAATTGACAAGACACTACATTCAGTTTTAATATGGTGTGGGTGTATATACATAAAATATAACATGTTTTTGCCAACATAAAAATTAGTAAATTAAAATGAAAATTTGAGCCAATGTCTGGTTTCCTAATGTAACTGGAACAATTTACTGCACTCATACTGCAATAAAGGTACTCAGCAAGAATGAAGCTTCTTTTGTTAACCATAAGCATTGACACTCCATTAACGCAAAGTGTTGGTGTGATATTGTTTTGCGCCCAAAACCTTTGCGCAACATATTGAAACTGCAGCAGCATTTCTTGGGGGATTGTCAATCAAGTGATCCCTCTTGATGGGACTCACTGCTTCATTGATTGAGTGCCCTAGCTTCATGGCGGTTCACAAGGACAACCTGCCCCACCTGGCTCAGAATGAATAAATAAATACATTTGGAATCTGTATTTAATGTTGTTCACATCCACTCGGTAGTAAAAAAGATAAATAAATAAATAAATTTTAAAAAAAACACAGGTGAAGAGTCACGTCGATGCTTAAAAGATTTCGGATTTTGGAAGTATTTTGGAATTTTTAATTAGGGATACTCAACCTATACTTTATTAGTGGGTTGCTTAATTGTAGCAACCTTTTCCAATGGAGACCTGAATACTTTTTGTTGTTTTTTTATAGGTGCATTAGCATATAATGCAAAAAGGCACCTACTGAGGTTTCCTTGTCTGTCTTTCTGTCTGTCTGCATGAAACAACTTAATTATTTACTGAAGGGATTTTGAAATTTGGCAAACGTTTTCTTCAAGGAAATCTGTTAGGAAAATTCAGTTTTTATTGAGTTTTCTGAAATATAGGGCACCATACAATTTTGAGAAATTTCAAAACCTTTGAAAAGTCATAGGCAATTTAAAAAAATTGTCTATCATAAAACAAAGAAACATTCTGTGCAACTTCAAGTACAGATTAGTTTACTGCTTCAAACTTACTTTCAGAGAAGTTAGTTCAGTTGGTATATTTATTTTCATATTTATTATTCATCTGACATTTGCACTTAACAGTGAAACAAACCCTCAGTTCCAGTTAGTGAAATGCTAGGACAGGTGCATGTACTTCAGATTTTCCCTCCATCTTTAGGGCAGCAGCTGACTTTTCCTACTGTTTGAGGTAATTTAGCCATATAAGCCACTTATCTAGAGATTAATTGAGGAGGAAAAGAACGACGTAACTATGTACATTAATACATACCCAGTACTCATGTTACATTAAAAACATCCTTACGGCTGCATTATCTGCATATTATAATGATAATCTGTGGGCAAATTTCCAGGTCTGCTCTCCAACAGGGCATGAAGAAACCAACAATTCTACCTTGAGACTTCAACACTCATAGTAAGTCATTGACCATGCACAACCAAAAATAACAAAAATAACAACAAGACATGCTGGATTTGGAATCTGCTGTTTATGAAAGCTATTGACTTGCCAACAACCCTATCTGGGCCACATTTCTAACTACATGATACTAAAAAGTACTGCTAAAAAGCACATATTTAGCCTCCTTTGCATTAAACCTCAGCGTGACTACGGCTCTAAATTCAATGCAATTACCATTAAACCTGAATCATGGCTGGAGATGGTGTATAATGATACAAACTGAAACAAAAAAATTGCTCAAGTAGAACGACAGTGATAATGATGTGAATTGGTGATCAAACGTTAACACAGAAAGTGAAATTGATGCAAGAACACTGATGCAGCACTACTAACACTTTGATATGCAAGTAGTCTACTAACTACTGCAATCTACTAGTACATAAAATAACTATTATTACTATTATTATTATTATTGTTAGTTTTTTGCATATGACTCACTGTCACACAAATATTTAATAAAAAATGTAATAAATAACTTTTTTGATAAAGTAACTAAAAAAATTGAAATGTTGCAACTTTCAAGCTAATTAACTACAGTAACTCTATCAAATTCATCTCAATGTTATGCCATGAGTATATTTTACATTTTGTCACTTTAATCAAGTCAATTCTGATTGCATTGAAAAGCTGCATTTATTCAAAGCAGGAGGTACAGTATTTACCATGGCTACAAGCAAAACATCAAAACATTCTGCCAGGTATTTGGACTCTGCTGTACAAAATAAGTGGAAAACACAGTTGCTTTGAAGATCACCTGATGATGTACATGACAAAAAAGACAAATCCTTCTGTTAACAAGAGAATGTCAGGCCAGAGTCAATTATAGGGTTCTCCCATCAATCAAATGATTCAAGGATATTGCTGGTAAATAAAAATATGACCCTTCAACATGTCCAATGCATGCCCACTTTAAATCAATATGCAGTTTTAAAAGAATAGCCACCAAACATAAGATACCCTAGGGTGTACACTAGGTGTAAACGATCTTGTTCCTATATAGATATATATATATATTCTGATGAAAAGAATAATACTAATGAATTAGTTTGAAACACTTCAATCAAAGAAAGTAACTGCATTGCTCTTGTGTGCTTAGGCATACCTGTAGTAAGCTGGCATGTAGATGACACCATTAGCCTATTTAATATGTGTGACGCAGCATCATCATATATAAATGAAGGACATCAAATCTAACCAAGTGACAGCGGAAAATATTTTCCTTAGCATATATTCCCTAGGCATCAATTTAGCAGCCCAGTTCCTATTTAAAATAAAGCTGAAATACAACTTGACACTTCCTTCACCACATGTCTGCTTGTGATAACTCTGACATGCAAAGCATTTGCAACAATAATGTAAAGTCTTTTGCAGAAGCATCACACTGCTTTTAGGAATGTGCGCCCTTATTTCTAAATTGGTTTCAAACTATTTGGAAAAGACTTCTCTGCTTTGAACACGGCTGGAATGTGTTCACAGCTCTAGAGAGTGACCAGGTCAAGTCATCAGGGCTGTACACAGATGTCTTTTAAATATCATGTACAGGGCTTTGCGGTTAATAGAGCAGAGCTTTTGGCACCACATGAAGTAATTCCACGTTCTCTTTAGCTATAGCTAAACAACAGCTGTTTAGTAGATTGAAACTGAAGTGTGACTCTGTGCCTGCACTAGTGATTTATTGGCCTTTGATGCTTGGCACTGTTCAGATTAAATCTAGCCATTGCCTATTCCAAATGGAGAACAATTGACCATCCCAATGGCATTACTTATAATTATAAACTAAATCACAGTTCTTCCTGAGAAAACATTTTTAGTGTAATTCATCTAACATTTTCCACAGCAAGCATTAACGGCTCATTTGTTTTACTTTAAAGTCAAGCGCTTTTATAGTGTTACAGCTGACCCAGTGGATGTGCTCAACAGATTTAATGCTTGCAGCACAAAAAATGGCTAATAAGAAGCTTTGATATGCTTTCCTCTTCTGCACTCCTTTTATTATTATTCTGTGGCTGATTGTTCATTTGTTACATCCATGTGTGGTTCTCAGATTTTAGAAGTGTTGTCATGGGTGTCCTAAATGAGTATTACAGAATATCCTTAGGGTGGGAGTGGACTTGTAAAACACTTCAATTAAGTTTAGGTAATGGTAATTTTGTCCTGATAAAATAACACAGGTAAGGAGGAAAAAGCAGTCATTGCTTTTAATTCAGATCTTAACTTTCTGAATATCGTGTGGAGGTATAACTAGGGTTGCCAGACGTCCCTTATATACGGGACATGTCCCATATTTAATAATTTTGTCCCCTACCCCGTACTGCCCTTTCAGGGACACCCAAATGTCCCGTATTTAGTTCATTTTCAAATTTCGCAATAAAAATATATTTTTACTACCTTCTTATGGTACTTAGTTGTAACTTTATAAGTAATTATACTTTCTTTTCTCAGATCCTCTTGATGAAAATAACCTAAATGTAACGAGGAAACTAGTGTTTTCTGCCTTTTTGCAACTTGTTCAGTTGCTATGGTTGGCTGAGGACAGCGACACTATTACCGTTTTGCCCTCCAGCCACGCTGCTGTGAAGTTCTGTATCAGCATTGAAACATACAGTGACTGTCAACAAAGTGTGTTGTTACTACTTGCCACGGCCCACTTTTTTTCTAACTTAAAAACTAATCCATCCATCCATCCCAAGATACCAAAACCTAAGTGTAAATTTCAGAAAGAAAATAAAGAGAGTTGGGGAAGTGTACACTCATAACTGCTTTATTTAGACGTTTCTATTAGATGGGCTATCTTTACATAGGTATTATTGATACTGATAGCAAAGCTACCCTAAAAATGAATACACATATTTTTAAACTCCCTTGTAAAGCTCAGTGACACAGAGTTAATTGCCAATAGCACTAAATACAAGGTGTGAACCATCTTTGAATGGAACACTGGTCCATCACCAGGAACACAAACATACCCTCACTTAGTAAGTTTAGACTCACCAATGAACCTACATTGTCTTTGAGATGTTGGAGAGCGAAAACATGAAGAACATGCAGACTCCACACTAGCAGTGCCTGGAGTAGGATTCAAAATTGGGACTATAAAGCTATGAGGCAGCGGAACCTAGAAAAAAATATAAATGTAGCTCCAAAAATGTTGTTCATTACAACTAATCAGCACTAAGAAGTATTACACAATGAGAAGGCTTTGATATTCTGTATGTACATAATGTAATTTCAAACATAACTCCACAAAGAGAAGATTGTATTGTACTTTTAGATGATAAAATTTTAAAACAAAAGAAATCAGACTGCTTTCATGTTTAATTTCAAAATAAATGATTAGAAGAGGGGCAAAATAGAATGTCGTAATTTTTTCACAATTGTGACATATATTCATTTCCATCAAGAAAATTGTGGTGTTTAGTATTATCTACAAATGAAAAAAATATACCCTCAAGTTTTACAATGGCAGTCTGCTGATTTGACATACAATGTTTAAAACAAAGGCGTAATGAAAATAAATAATCAGTCAACTGTAACCGCAAAGAGGATGAAAAGAGAAACTGTGTTTGGTTTAGTCCTGTATGTTATTCATTTACACCAGCACTCAACTGGCGTACTGTGCTGCAAACTATTAAATTTGGTTGTGTAAAAGCACCTAATTTGTTGACCAACACCTGCATTTTTTGATTTTATAAATCTAAGAAAAAAGGAATTAATGACTGCATTTAATGTATTTGAGCAATGACAAGTGATTCTGTTTGAATGTTATATGTGCAAACTGTGCCCTGTTCTACTTTCTTTTTGATTATGTCACCTTTGTATGTGGAGAGAGTTTCCTTTTCAAATGTCACATTCATTTGAAAGCTGCAATTCCACCTGCTTATTTAAAGCAACTCTATACAACTCAAATGTTTATCACGTTTTAGAGATATAACAGGTGTCAAAAAGTAAAAATATTGGTAGTATGCAAAAAAAAAAACACATATGGGACAAACATAAATGTAACACCCACAATATTCAAGCTGTGTTCAAATATTCAAATATATATTTGAATATATCCTTAGTTATTTTGACTATGAATATCTGAATCTTCATTTTTGGATAATTTGAAAGTGATACGGAAGATTTGTTTGTTCTATATTGAAGGTCAAAATTGAAATTGAAAATTTAAAACAAATTTGACACCCCTTAAGCAACACTGTCACACTCCAAGGACACACACATCTGTCATGAGCAAAGTATTGTTCTGCAAATCATAAGGTTGCTACTCAGCTCCATATCTATGTATTTTAATGCAGTATATGTACAATTATGAGTCCAGATGGCTCAAAATACATAGTGAACATTAAACACTAAACAAGATATATCAAAACAAAAGAAAATGTTGAACACAACACCCTCCAATACATAAGCACACATCCATAAATAAATTGTCTTATATACTGCACACATTGTGCACATAAATGTATATAGTTTGCCTAAATCAGGTTCTTAAAATAGTTATTCACTCCCTCCCTAGACACTGCACAATAAAATGGAGTGGACATATATGATGATTTTGCCAAAAAACTCAAGGGTCTCAACATTGGACCAGTTGCTGGGGCTTATTGTGTAACCACAAATGAGTCATCTAATCTACCAGTATTGAAGCAGTTGTTATAAACATGTACAGTAAAGTTGGCCTGGCTTGGTCTTCACTAAGGAAAACAGACAGGGCACCATGTAGTGTTTTAGAAATTACCCTGTAAACTACAAGGTGCACTGAAAAGTAAATTTACTAATGGTAAATAAATAATGTAATTATTAACATTAATGTAGTATTTACATTGCAAAATAATAATTGAATAAAAAGGAAACTGCACAAAAATAAACAAATTAACAGATTTGGATAACACATTTTAGTTTTCTTATTATTTCTCTTGTCTTTGAGTAATCTTGTATTATTATTATTACCATTATTATCTTACCTTCTGTATTGTGTATTAGAATTACGTTTGGTCTATAACAATGTAGAAATGAAATACTTAGAAAGATACTTTAGAACACAAATGATGGATATTTACTATTGACAGAAGGACAACAAACATGCCATACTGGCTTCAATCCATTAACACAAAGCAGAGTGGCACACACTCCTACACTGTGATGGCAGTCATTATTGGGTCTTTTTTTCTCATAGTCCTGATGAGACTTCACAGTAGACCGCTCTCCACATACCCTGAATTGCGAACACAACAATGAACACAGCAGTGCATTGTACTACTTCAAGGTCAGAGGCTTTTTTAGCCCGTCTGTCTCAACACATTCTGGACTAGTAAGCATATTTTGGAGGGGCAAAAAAATTGCTCGCATCCTTCCCCTGACAATTTGTTTGGGGAAAGAGAGGAATACTTGGGCTATGAACCACAAGCATTATCAAGGCATGCTATCTAGAGGTCTTGCTCAGTTATTATATCTGTAAACTTCTAAGCAAAAAACAAAAAAAGAAAACAATTGCATATCACAGGCAGCCAAGAGTGGTGTGGGAAAGAGTTTAGCAGTTCAAACAGGATGTTCACTCTGTTTCTGGCGCTCTTGTTAAATTCTTGAAGCTCCATTCCCAGATCTTGGCCTGCCTACAATGCCCCGTGGTAAGCACGGCAAAGCTGATAAAGCTTAAGGGATTTGTTCCACATTCCACAAGCCCTTTCACAAAAATGTGTGACCCTACTGTGCTGGAGGTGGCTCCCTAGCCAGCACTGATCTCTGCTACGACAGGAATCCCCTCAATGCACTTTTTATTGAGAGCCAAGCGAGGACCAAAACATGCAGCTCTGTACTTTCTCGCTATTTTGATACAAAGGAAAAAAATGAAGTCTGAGTGCATGCTGGCCATTCTGGTCAACTTCCTTTTGACAAATGCAGCTGACAAAAATCTGACACCATTTTCGTAGCATTTATGAAGCTTTTAGACTCAGAGAGTGTGATAGGTTTCTGTACTGAGCAGCACAATCTAATGTTTATTAAGAAAATGATATGCATAAATTAGAGAGCATTACAATTAAAAATTAGGACATTTTTGTTATTCTTCGGTGTTGCAACTTATTTCTGTACATATTAATAAAAAAATGAAAGCTTCTAGATGGTGTTATAAAAAAAGCAATAATGTAAAAATTGAACTTTGGAATTTATTATAATTAAAGTTTCAGTAAGAAGTTTGTCTCTGCTCTGCTGTATTTAAATTTTAGTAGTTTTACCTTCCTGCCTAAGCAAGACAGCTGGACACTGCACTGTGCCTATAAAAAAAGTAATAAACCTCCTAAATTGCATTACATTAAAACTAAAAATACATTAAATGTTCACCTTATAAAAGGTTTCAGTACATCCTGTACTCTTTCTTATAACATATTTAAACTTTTTGTTACTCATACTACTGAATGTCCCACTGGTAAAAAGTGGTTTTTAGTGTATGCTTTACTAAAACACAGATTAAAAAGATGTCTTTAGTGGTGTATACATCCATGCACTATATGCCTCTAATTGTACTGTATTTGATTCAATTTTAAATGAATTAAATGTATTATTAGAGAGAGAGAGAGATTATTGAATTTCTTTGAGTACTGTATATATACAGTATATACAGTACAAATATTATACATACAGTATCCAGCTGTTTCACAAGACAATGGGCCTCAGTGATAGCGGCATCAGTTATTTGTTTTCAGACATGAGAGGCATCTGTCATTCACTATACACACACACACACACACACACACACACACACACACACACACACAAGGCATTGTGAAAGTATATTGCATTAAAAATGTTTTTCTTAGTTTTACTCTCACGTATCAGTAAATCAACTAGCATCTAATTTACGTTTTAGACCATGAGTGGGTACTAAAGTACAAAATTACAGTTATTACTTTCCAGGATACCTAAAACAACTAAAATGTGAATAAAACAATATCTTTTCAGCAGGTTGACATTCCTCCAGGGCAATACTGGCTGCAGGCTTGAGACTGAAATGTATCTGTTATTTAGCTTGTTGTTTAATTTAACTTCTTGTTCCTCCAGTTTCTCAGACAAAAGATTCTGAATCCTCTTTCTTTTCCTATGAGTTCTACTCAAGAAGATTACTTCACACATTTGTATTCTGTCTGTATGATGTTGCTGTAATGTTTTCTCTGTATAGGTTCTTTTTCACACATTTGATAACCGTGTGACCGTGGTGAAAGTGGCTCCATGTTCCTTGACTTTGCAAAAGCTCAGGGGCTGCGAATCGCTGGATCCTGGTTCCAGCACCCTGAACCTCATCGTTGGACTTGGTACTCCAATACTGGTGGTGCGGTGAAGGAGATCAATCACATCCTCATGGGCAGACGCTGCAGGCTCTTGCAAAACTGCAGGGTCTACAGAAGTGCCCAGTTTGTGAATTCTGACCACAGACTTGTTGTTGCTACTCTTAGGATCCAGCTTAGGTCAAGTAGGTTACCACCTGCTAGGAAAATGAGCCTGGACTTGGCCAGACTCCAAGACCAGGCTGTTTCTAATGAGTTTGCACGCAGTTTGTGTGAGGAACTTTCAGATTTGGGTACGACTGCTGATCCTAATGTGATGTGGGAGACCTTCTGTGACAAGACCCTGAAGGTTGCTGAGGGTTGTGTTGGTGTTACCGGTGTTCCCAGAAGGATGTGTTTCATCTCGCAGGGCACCCTGGATATCATCGAGAGGAGTCGCAGCGTACGGCTCAATGGCAACTCTGGTCTGTACTGGGAACTGAGAAGGACGGCTGTGAGGGCTCTGAGGGCAGATAAAGAGGTGTTTGTTAGAGGAATCTGTGAGCAAGTGACACACCATCTGTGGTCTAGCGACCCATGTCCTGCTTACAGAGAAATCGAAGCATTACGCACATCTGAATCTGTTCCTCGGAGAGTCGCAGTCAGGGCAGCTGATGGAACGGTCCTTACAGATGACACTGCAGTTGTGACCCACTGGGCTGGCTACTTTGAGCAGTTGTTCAAAGCTGATCCTCCGGCTAGTACGTTGGATATCTCTGGGTCCACGGTTCTTGAGGCTGATCCTCCAATTAGCTGTGAACCACCCAATCTCACTGAGATTGCACAGATGGTGAACCAGCTGAGGGGGGGTTATGGAGGCTGCAGGGATCTGTGGTATCTGGGGTGAACGTCTCCAGGCTGGTGGTAAGGCTGTCCTCCTGGCATTGCAAGCAATCTTTGCTTCCATTTGGGAGACTGGCATCTTCCCAACTGACTGGAAAACAGGACTTGTCGTCCTTATCTGGAAAGGGAAGGGTGATCGCCTGGATTGCAGCAACTACAGGGGGATAACACTGCTCTCGGTGCCGGGTAAGGTCTTGCTAGGGTCGTCCTCAATAGGATCCGTGATCACTTGCTCACCTACCAGTGACCGGAACAGTCTGGTTTTATGTCTAAGAAGTCTACCATCGACCGCATCCTGGCACTGAGAGTTCTCATAGAGCGCAAACGTGAAAATTGGCAAAGTTTCTTTGCAGCCTTTGTCGATTTTTGCAAAGCGTTTGACTCAATTGATCGAGCTGCCCTGTGGGACATCCTGAGGGTTTGCGGGATCCCCTCGAGGTTACTGGATATCATGGCTGGCCTGTACACTGGTACCGCGAGTGCTGTGCAGAGTGGAGGCAGGACCTCTGCGTTTTCCCAGTTGATTCTGGGGTTCGTCAGCGGTGTGTTCTTGCTCCTACTCTGTTCAATGCTTGTATGGACTGGATGTTGGGCAAGATCGTGGGGTCCAGCGGCTGTGGGGCATCTGTTGGTGAAGAAAGATTCACGGATTTTGACTTTGCTGACGATGCTGTGATCTTCGCGAAGTCAATGGAGGCTCTGATCGGGGTGCTCGAGAGACTGAGTGAGGAGTTTGAGAGTCTGGACTTGCGAGTGTCCTGGATAAAAACCAAGATCCAGGCCTATAATGACCTCTTGGGCACAGCCATCAGCAGTGTGTCTGTTTGCAGAGAGAGTATTGACCTTGTTGAGAGGTTTACTTACTTTGGCAGTGACATTTATGTCTGTGAAGTCAGTAGACAGATTGGGGGAGCATGGGGGGTCATGAGGTCACTGGAAAGGGGTGTGTGGCGCTCCCGATATCAATGCAAAGGGATGAAGGTCCAAGTCTTTAGAGTCCTGGTGCTTCCTGTCTTACTATATGGTTGTGAGACATGGACGCTATCCAGTGACCTGAGACGAAGACTGAACTCCTTTGGTACTGTGTCTCTCCGGAATATCCTTGGGTACCGTTGGTTTGACTTTGTGTCGAATGAGCGGTTACTCATGGACTCCCAAATGTGGCACATTACCTGCATTGTGAGGGAGCGTCAGTTATGGCACTACGACCATGTGGCTGTTTCCCTGAGGGTGATCTGGCTGGTAAGATCCTCATTGTTGGGGACCCAAGCGGCTGGACCAGGCCAAGGGGTTGCCCACATAACACCTGGCTGGGGCAGATACAGGGTCATTTCCGGAGGGTAGGACTGGACCGCGTGTCTGCCTGGGGGGTTGCCAACCGGGATCCCGAGCTGTTTCAACGTGTAGTGGGTGCAGCAACGCACTGTACCAGTGCATACTCCCCAACTTGACTTGACTTGACTTGTGTTTGATAAGTGCAGATAACAAGCACACAAGATGACTTGTTGAATGCAGAATACTTGCTTTTTAAATACATTATCACAGCAAAACACATGAGGCTGAACACAATTTAACACAACATTAAAACCTGGCTTCAAAAAGTTACTGAATATCAATATAAAGTATATTTAACAGACAGAGGGCAAAAAAATGCATTAGGAAGTAAAGCTAACCAAGCAGTTAGTTTGCAGCAAAGAAAAAGCCCTTGTAGAGCAAAGCATAGCAGCTCCTTGTACCAGATTTGAGCAGCCCTGATATAAAGTATGATTTTTGGTTTGTATTTCTACAACTTATAACTTGTAAAAGGTCAACTTACTCAAAAGAAAATGTTACTCAATCATTCAAAACAGGTTGTACTAAATGACAAAGGCCTACCAAAAAAATCTGCAGCACGAACAAATCACACTCAAGTGCATTGGTTGCCCACAGATTCATATCCCACCATAATAATGGCAAGGGAAGATGGATGACCAGAGCAGTGCAGTTACAAGATCACCAGCTTTATGCCTCAGCAATGTGCTTCAGCTTTTTCCTGTCATTTACCCATATATCTATTGGTCATGCCTTAAAATATTGTCAGCACCTATCCTCATCTGGCATTCCAACATACTGAACCAACTACAGCCACCACTGGTTCTGTAAGAGACTTGCAGTACCTATGAGGTACAGTACCTACTGTATATACAAGTGACCTATGAGGCTGTAAGGTGCTATAATTAGAAGATTTTGCGGTATCAGAATTTAAAGTTCAAAACGATCTTGTTTGTATCCCAAAAATGCATAATTCAGCATAATGGCTAAGTGCAGCAAGCACGTTTTCAGATTTTCTTTCTCACTGTAAATTTTGTTTTACCTTTTTGATAGTTAGTCTTATGCACACCATTTAGTGATTCTGCATGGATATCTATCATTTACTGATCATATTAAAAGACTTCCTCTAAATAGGTTACATGTCTGGTAGCATTTCTCTATCTCCCTCACAAAAACAAACTTTTTAAAGCTTTTTCTATCAGCGGTGTTTCATTGGATTTTGTCCCACATGTTTTTTCACAACAGGTTAAGATGATAATGGTGGAAAACTGTACTATCAACTACATTACCATAAAGGAGACCCAATAATAAGGAAATACCATTCATCATACTAAAATTTTCCTGCATACGGCACAGCAATAGCCCAGTGGATAGCACTATTGTCTCACAGCACCAGAAACCTACGTTTATATGCAGTTCAGGCCATTATCTGCAAGGAGTTTCATATGTCCATGTTGATTTTCTTTTTTGGTATTTCAGTTTCTTTCCCTGAACTAAAAGATGTACATGACGTGCTGACTGAAAATTTTTAATAAGCTTGCTATGAGTCTGTATATTTGAGTGTAACATGCAACAGACTGACAATAAACGAAAGAAGGGTATGATAATTAGGAACACAGAGAGGGTACACAGTCTAGTAACACTGAAAATGAGTGGCAACATTTTCTGTGTCACAGAAAAATTTTAAAGTAAGCCCAACCTGAAAATAAATCTCTCTATTATAATAAAAAAAATCCTGGGACAAGACTAGACTTTTTAGCCTGGTATAAGACATGACTTTCTCAGAGAGACACTTTTACGTCACGCGAGATGAGACTTAACCACGAGATTTAACCAAGCCCGGGGCCGGAAATAAAAGACAAAGTATAGATGACAAACTAGAACATCGTAAACAATTCAAAAACGTTGGTGTGATACACATGCAGAGCACGTTAGAGATAAGGAAAGTAATAAAATTCAAAAGTCTCAAAAAAAATGATAGTAAAGATCACATTAGCGCAAACAAACAGAAATTATTACTTGGTGAAATAATGGAACAGTGAAAAGAGATTGAATATATTGTTCGGATTTAAACTTTAAGTCGGAGACTTGTAGATCGTCTAATTTATGTTGCCATCAGGGAATAGTAGTGTTTCTTCCCAATGAAGAGGTGTATCCGCGAGAATTAAAAGATTTGTTGTTTGGTGAAAGTGAAATCCGCATACGCGAGCGGGAGAGACATGAAGTGGCTGGCCAGGGGGCTTAGACGAGCGAAGCAAGCAAGGGGTGAAGCCCCTAATAAATAAAGAAAGAAATCAATTCATTGTGTGATCTTTTCCCTTCAATGATAGCTACCCATTATATGACCCACTGAACATAGCTAGGTCATCCATTTTTAACTTGTCTGGTTGAAGGTCATGTCTTTAGGCCAAAATGTAGCAGACATGTTTTATAATAGCAAAAAATTAAAGATAATGCCTACTTTAAATAAACCTTTCGATTTAAAATTATGACGACAGCCTACATAAAGAATGGACCTCGAATCTTACCATGCAAGAACCATTTCTGCTGTTTGTTCCATGAGCCTCCAGGACTCTGTCTATCCAAGAGCACTTTACTCAGTCTGTCATTGCTTTTCATTGCAACTTTCTGAACAAGAATCATAGGAAAGAGAGAGAGAGGTTGAGTCACTTTCAAAAAACCAACAAGAATACTTGGGTGTTTCTGGCACACCAAAAAATATCTTGCATTCATTCAGTTCTTATTGCTGACTCGTTAAGCGAAAGTCCATGCACCTCCTTGATGCACTGCTTAGCATCTAAGGCACTACAAACTGTGGCAATTTGAGGAAGACCAATTTGGAGCTGAAAAAACTATGGAGAAATGTTTGTATCAAGACAATTTTTAAATGCAAAACAATTGCATGTCTGCCAGGAGTGGAAGCTGTCAGCGAAATTTAAGGAAATGTAGACTTTATTTGTAATAGAGAGAAACAGAAATGCCTATCAAAATATGCCTGCACCATCATCCACAGAACAGACACAGTCTGTCCATTATGAACTTTTTGTACAAGGCTCAGCTGAGACACAAAGCTAATGCCTCACCTTCCCAAGCAATATCATTCTCAGTTAGTCATGGCCTTGGCCTACTTGATTCTATCAAAGAAACCACAATGCAAGCGACCATGGCAGTAAACTGCTTACAGCAATATCGAGCAATCTGAATTTCTGGACGAAATTCCTCAGAGAGTTCAAAAAGTTAGACTACTGCAAGGCATATTTCTTCCGATAATGTGATAAGAGGAAAGAGCCCCTCAACACTACTACCATTTCAACATATTGTCCATTGTTTCTGGCTTGCTGCTTTCGTGTCATCTTAAGTTCTTAAAACTCAACATGAGGCAGTCTTTGAGAAATGTTGCAAATAGTATTAGACAATTCTTCAAAGAAGACACAGCTCGTTTTCTCCATTCAGTGGTCTACACTAACTAGAGCACATCCAGCTCCAGATTCAGATGTTAGAATTTCCAATGACTGTGTTTTAGTAGAGAAATTCAAGGTGGGATGTTTTTACATTTCTATACCATATTACTAAGCTTCAGTTCAGCAGCTGGTGGTGGAAACAAGTTATGTCCAAAAGACCATGAAACAACTGAACTAAATACAAGTGGCTCACAGGACAGAATACAAGTGGACATGCCGAAAAAGATGTGCAAAGCCAGAGGTAGGTGCACACGATGCTTCTTCATGAGAAAATGGAGATGAACCACATCAATATATTATTATACTGTAAAGTACACTTCATAATATTTCAAGGAAGTCGGGGGAAAAAAAACAATGTTTCAAATATTCAAATAATAAAGGTAAAGAACTTGTTCAGAAGAATCATGTTTGAGAATAAATCTCAGGGGGCACATTTAAAGGGAGGTTGAAAAATTCTAAACAATAAAAATACAGGAATGGAAACAATCAAACAATTTAAAGTAATGAGTAAGGAATGTGAAAAACAATAATCAAATGAAAACGATGAGAGGGCTTTAGGGGTAAAGAAAAACAGAGAAAGCAGAGCCTCCAGCAAAATTTCTAGTGCTTTTTATACTGTAGTTTTCATGGCACACAATTGCTCAGAAATCTTTATTATAAAGCAAGATCCTTGTTTTTAGATCTTGAGACAATATAGTTCTGCCTTGTGAATTAGAAGTGAGGTAAAAACCTTCAGCTGCTACGACTAAACGACAAAAGAAAGTATATTAATGAGTTAAAAAGACGTTGTTTCCTGGGGATAGTCTTTTGGACACCACACTTATTGTGACTGGATTGCATAGTAGCATCTGACCTGTGGCTATTGTGCAGCAATTTCCCTTAGTTACGTATGTGAGGTCTGGCTTAATTTTAAATGACAGAGAAGAGGTCTTAATGAGGGTCTTGTCAAAGCTTGAGTTATGAATGTTTACACTGTTGTTTTACTATATGGTTCCAAAGGACCACAAGAAAGATCGACTTGATTAAGGCATGCTAGGAGTTCTCCTAGGTACAACTTTATGTAGGACAATTGTTTGAGGTTCTTGCCCCATACCACACTATGGTGAGGAGCACACTGTAGCCTGAGGCTACTAGAAAGCAGTACCATATAATGAGGCAGCCACCTGGAGAGTTATAAAGGCCTTTACTCCACAGGAGAAGGTCTAGTTAGCCATTTTCAAGCTGAATCAAGTCAGTATGTCAGGCCCCTCATCTTTTAATTGGTTCCATGCATTAGTAATTATTTATTTTTATACAAAGCTTTTCTTGTATTTTCTCTTAGCACGACTCCAATTGTACGCCTCATGTTCTTCCTTTCTGGTTTCGATTTTCGCTATTTTTTTTCTTTTCCATTATTATTTGAAGTCATAAAAAAATCACATATGGCACAAAATGCTGCACTCAAAGAAGAAACACACATTTTGAATACAGGCTGAAAGTTGTATTTCTTTGATAGCTCTCTTTGCTAAAGTTACATTTAAAAAGACAGATATCAGAGAGGTGCTGTAAACATGAAGTGTTTGTTTACTTTTAATGTGCCACTGCTGTGGTATTTAAAGGCACAGTCCAAGAAGAATACCACAATAGCACATTATCTGTACTACCAGAGAGTACCAAATTCATATCTCACTACTGCAACCATATAAAACCATGAGCAAATCATTTTACCTACCACTGCTCCAAACACAACAGAGGCACCTTCCCTGTGTAGAAAGGTGTAATGTGTGTTGGAACACTATTTCCTGTCGATGTCACTATAATGGAAAGCAGTATGGCTCTCTTGTTAGAAACACATTTAACTGTGCCAAAAGATCTACTTTGTGGCATTCAGAAATTTTCTTAACCTGCCAGTGCTCACACTGAAGAAATATAATAACTGTTCTAAAATATTGGACCTATAAAGTGCTTTGGGATTTTATTCATGATAGAATGGTACAATATTAAACAAAGTTTATTTAATGTAATCAAAGTGAGTAGAAATAAAATGTTGATCTTATTGATTGAATATGACACTGCTGGTGCCAAGCGTAGCCATCAAAAACACCGCCCAAGAACCAAGTCAAGCACATAACGTAATTAAACACTTGTGAAAAGTACCACGAATTGTACTGCGAGAACACATTATATTGTAGATACACAGAAAGTGCGTGAAAAGGTCCACCATAAAGCTCACAGTGTCTTCTTATAGAAAGAAGGCAGAATGAAATTACCTTGAATAGATCCTGCCATTCTTAACTATCTTCTTCCTTAAAAGACACAGAAGTGTAAAGTTTGAACAGATGTGAGACACTGTCAATACAATAAGCCGATAAGATCTGTTATGTCCTCATAGTTTGAGTGCCAAAGAACCTGCTCAACTACTTTTCAAAAAGCTGTTTTTCAGGCTTAGTGGGGCTGCATGCCGATCTGATTCAAGGTGAGCGGTCACTTTAAAAGAACAGTTTAATTGCTCTAAGGCATTTCTGTACTTAAGAGTAGATTTGAGATAAGCGATTGGATCTTGGTGGAAAGCCTGCCATTCCACACAAACTTTCTGCCTCCTGTCTGCATATGAAAAAAAATCACTGAATTAACTTACTGAGTTGTTTGCTTGTTAAGCAATTCATAGCAACAAAATACTTTATGGACTGGTGAGCAAAAACTACATCAGCAGCATGTTCTTCACTTACTTCTGCACCATGCAATTCCTCCAAGGTATTTTTTGTAAATTGTATTTCAGTATTTAGATAGATAGACAGACAGACAGACAGACACTTTATTAATCCCAATGGGAAATTCACAATTTAAATTCATTTACACTCATATCTGTCTTATTCTATTCACAGAAAGTACAGTATAGTTTGTCATTTGCTTTTGAGGCCACAGTTTGCTCGATTTGAAAGGATCTTTCATCCCATACCTCATAAGAACCCTCATATTAGGTTAAGTAGTCATTCTTAATTGACTTGGCATGAATGGGAGTGAATCTACACAGATGAGGGCTCTGTGTCACTGTGGTGAACAATCATCCTGTCAGGGTTCTAGTTAGTGAATTTTGCCCAAGTTCTTCATGGCTCTAGATTTGAATTAAGAGTATTTAGTAAATGAATACAGAAAAATGAAGACTGTACATAAAAAAAAATTAACGGGTGAGGCAAGGAAAATACAGGCAAACCATGCAGCAGAACATGTTTAGGAAAGGTAATGCTATCAAGTGGACTGGCAACATCAAAACCTAGAGGAGAACTGGCAAAGGCAAACACTAGACCAGTTTAGCAAAAGAAAAAAGAAACAACTGGCAAAAAATATTCTCGGGGGAAATTAAGTAAAAAGCCAAACTCTGGGGAAAAATTAGAAATTTCCAGGGAAAACTTTGAGGTAGAGTTGACGCAGCATAAGGAAACCTAATCAAAGAAGATTTACAACACCTGAAAACCTCAGGGAAAACAGGCTAAGTCAAAGGCAATCCTCAAGGGTAAAACTTGCCAAGGATAACAGATTGAGGAAGTGAAGGTAGATATTGGGAACAACTGGTAAAGGTAAACCTTGGGAAGAGTCAGGAAAGGCACACATCAGTGACAGAGTGATAAAGCCAAACCTTGTAAAAAATGGAAAACCCTAAAGTCAGATTTTAAGGGCTAACTAGTGTGGCAAAGGAAAATCTCAGGAAAAGCGAGTGAAGGAAATGGACGTTGCAGGAGGTCTGAAAACATTATAGATAAACTTTGCTGGCTGATTGTAAAAGGTAAATGTTTACAAGAACCAACCAACAAAGGCAAACACGGAGGATAATCTGCATAGCAAAGAGTAACCCAGAACTTTGCACAACACGTTCAAACGTCATCTTGCAGCTCTAAATGCAGCATTAAATTATCATTTCCAAACATTTTAACAGCATTAAACTGAGCATAAGTCTGCCCTGTCTTTATAGACATGCATAAAAAAAAATAAATGAATGTATATGTATATATATATATATATATATATATATATATATATATATATATATATATATATATACTATATTAAAAATAGTGTTATTGTAGCTAAAACTTTAGACAGCTCCTTTCTATGAACAGAGCTACAAAAGCAAACAGGAAAGAATAATGAGGCAGGTGTGGTTGTCACTGAGCTTTAAAAAGAAAAGTCTTTGTTTAAAGAAAAAACTTCATTTGAAATTGGATAAAAGTAATGAATAGTGTTCAATTAATTTTTTTCAGCTCAACAATATAATCTATTCATTATTTTTGACCAACACACCTTGTTCTTACCTACGGTGTAAACAGCTTTATTACTTTTATTTCTATAGCAGTGACAAATATAGCAAAATTCAGCTGCTAGTGAATTCTCTGGATTACCATCAGCTCCAAAATTAATGATTTGGAAGTGTTAAAACAACACAAGCTGATAGAACTATTCCAGGCATTTTTCCTTCCTTCTTTGTTTTTTTTTTTGCTAAAGAGGAAATAAGAAAATTATACAGGCTCAGTCAGGAATTGGTTCAAGTTACAATTCAGTGTTAATTTTATCTGAACATGAAAAGTTTTAATTTAGTTTCAAATTTTATTGGTGAATTTAAAATGGATTTCATCAAATAAGATTTGTTTGTTCTTTTTGTCATTTGATTATTGATCAAAATACAAAAATGAACCACTAGTATTGGATTTCAAATGTGTTTTAAACGCCAACTCAATGTCTGTGAAGCACATCTGGCTCTCCATGCACACACACGTAAAGCAAACCTCATGTTAAAAAGAGCCGTTTAGGTAACAAAGGCACATTTTCCTCGTGTTCTCCATCTGAGAGGAATTCATTTTCAAGGTGATGTGCCAAGCAGGGCTGTCTGGAAACACTACTGAGTGCTTTGAAGCTTAAGTCTCCATTTCAACAGCTAAACAGTTTCAGATGTGACAATGTAGTTTTATGACCTGAATAATACCTACATATGTGCAGCTGAGGTCCACGCAGGGGAGATTACAGAAATCATGAAAGATGCTTTCCATTCCAGTGAGGCCTACACATTGCAGAAGATTTCAGTTACTCCATCCTTCTTTCTGGGCTTCCAAAGCAAAGGAAATTAAATATGTAATGGGCTATAGATTATTAAAAAAAAAAAATCTGGACACAGCAGACACCTAATATTCAGCTATCAGTTTTCTGAAATCATTTTCTCCAGGATGTGCATAATTGGAATCCTGAGCCTATAACTGTAACAATGTGCACAAGGCAGGAATCAGTAAAGGATGTGATTCTCATCTGTCACTTTTCTCATTCACAGACATTCCCATACTCACTGGATTACAAGTAAAATATGACGATCAAAATGAACATTGAAAATACAAGTCTACATTGAAGGCGCTCTATCCAGGAATCAAATCAGCAATCAAACCAAAAAGATATGTTCATACAGTATAACCACTGTTTCCTCTTGTTGTAACGACACATATCCATTCATCTATTTTTGAACCCATGTTAAGGACATACTATTAAGCATAAGTTAGGAATTAAACCTAGATAAGGCATGAATCCATTACTCTCATACTAGGCCAGTTTCAAGCTGCCAATTAATCTAATACACACTTCATTGGTTTAAGGGAGTCCAACCAGAGTAACTACATAAAAACCCATGCAGACACAAGGAGAATATGCAAACTCCACACAGACAGGGAAAGGCCATGCCATGCCATGAACCCAGGACTCTGGAGCTGTGAGGCAGTGTGGTTAGCATCACTAGCTATTACATCTATTTCTCCAACATGTTAAAAGAGTAAAGGCCAGCTGTTATCTTTGATAAGAATTAAGGCAGAAAGACAGAAGCTAGTTAAGGGTCAACTTCATTCAAACATAAGAAAGCATTTCATCACACATAGGTTTATGGGGCAATACCTTGCAACAGTCATGTTTTGCACAATCTATATATATAGGAGGGAGCTGAGTGGACAAGTGGAGGTAATTACCTGCCAGGCCAGGGGGTGGCACAGTTCACTAAACCTACCTCTGTTATCTTGCAGGCCAAATGCGGGAAAACCTGCCTGATTTAACATCACGTCCAGTTCTGATGCCCAGACAGACGTCACTTCCGGTTCCAGCCAGATAACATCACTTCAGGTTTTGGTCAGATGACACCACTTCTGGTTCACGACTTATAAAACCATTATCTTTCAAAACCTCATCAGTTCAGTCCTAAAACTCAACCTAAACACAGCAACTTTGTTTTCTTTACCCTTTTTCAGCCAGGGACAATATGCGGGTGACTGCCCCAAACCTTTATCGTGTGTCATTTCTGTTTTACAGTAATTAAAATGGTGTGTTTTCATACATTTTTTTTGGTAATGATGTCAAAGAGCAATGATGTATTGCATGTTAGTTGCCAATGGAAGTATGAATTTCACTGTACTCTATATAAGTGACATAACTACTACAACTACTAGTATATTTCTAACTAATGTAGCAGGTAAACAGGAAAGTTATCGAAGTACAATTAACTTGATGATGTTTTGCAAAACCTGGTCAAACATGCATCAGAAATTTAACAAAACCGCTTACAGAAAGCAGCCAATTGCACCTGTACTGCAACAACATCTTTTGATATCTGACTGGCACACCATGACTGTCAGAGTTAACTTTGGCAGGAAATGTACTATTCCCGTATTACAGTAACTTCGTTGGGTGTCTGACTGACATGTTGTGACTGGTGAAGCTCCCTCATTTTTAAAGAGTTTTGAAAATAATGCCCTTTCATTTTTTTTAGTGTTTCTGTTGTTTCTGTTGTTCTTCTTAACTAGAGGTTTGCTCTTGTTATCTGAGCTTCAGATTTCCAAGATGATGGGATAGGACCTATTTTGCAATTATATTGCCTGAACCTCTGTGCATAAAAAAAAAAAATTGTACATTTATAAGGTAGAGTAATGCACAAGCTGACAGACACAGCCTGTCACGTCACACTTTTGTGAATCTTTGCTAGCTTCCCTTTCTCCTATTAATTGTAAGTATTTTGCACACTCTCAGATAACATATAACCCTTGGTTCACCTTAAAGCCAATTTGAAGAAGTTTGCAAAATGGGAGAAGAGGTATTTTATTTTCTGCCTTCACTGGTCATCAGGTATAATAAGGTATTACTTTGTCATCAGTATTATTGAAGTGAACCCCCTGAGCTAAAATGACTGCATTGATTTAAATACAAGCTAAAATTCTATGCATGTTAATTCCTATATGAGGTACACAGATCTAGCATGAAGACCATTAATGTCCTATTTTCACAATAAATTACTCACTTTTCATACAATCTTCAGATCAGGTCACTGATGTTAACAATATCCCTTATTACGTCTAAAGATTCTGTTTTTAGCCATTGAAAAAAAAAAAAACTAATATAATGGCGCTCTGCACTTCCTTCTTTATTAAATACTTTTTATTTATCTTTTTGTTTAGTTATTACTTTTCTTCTTTTGTCTGCAGATCTTTGGTGCAGGTCAGCTGAGATTTAGACTTCACACAGCTGCTTACAGTCATTTGAAGAAAGCATGTGAACACTTCAAGACATTGATAAATGTGACAAGCACTTATTAAAATCACACATCTTCACAAAGCATCATCAGGCTTTTGACCTCTCCATTATATTCCTGAACCAACAGCTAAACCAATGCATCATCGGCTATGACTTTTTTTTAGACTGGTAATTTCATCTAGCCATGAGACTGTAGCACAAAGCTTATTGTCTATTTTAAAATTTTGTTCCCTGACATCTGTATACTTTTTTCCTTCCGATAACTAAAATACACTTAATACATATTAATTGTATCATGTTTCATTAAGGTAACTGATATATAATAATTCTGATGAACCACACACTGACAATTAAAATATGACATTTAAAATAATTAAGTTTTTTTTTAACACTTAATGGCAAACACTTGAACAAACAAGCAAATGAAAACAGAAAAAGCTGCCTCTGTCTGTGTGAAATGTCACTGTTAGTTTCTCTTTAATGTTCTAGTTTCTGGTATTACATCATTACAGCAAGCAACATTACTGTATGTAAAATGTTGTAAACATTTCTGTCAAAGATTTTTTTAATGCAAGTTCCCAAAGTTCCACTGTGTGCAAAGCACAAAACACCACCCATAAGTATACGTCTTCTTTCTCTCAAACTTTGTAAATTTGTGAACAAACTTCAGAATCCAAAAGCCAACACTGCACGAAGGATAAACCTGCCTTCAAATTGTCCTGTCAGTAGAGTCCAAGTGCTAGCTTTCTCCTCTACTAGAAAGGAGAGATTATTAGAGTGGGGGGGGCTCTGAGGCTAGTTACCAGCAATTGGAAGGTTGCCGGTTCGAATCCTGTAAACACCAGAAGTGACTTTACTCTGTTGGGGCCTTCAGAAAGGCCCTTAACCTGCAATTGCTTTGTACTGGGTATGATGTTAATCTGCATCCAGCCCTGACAGCAGGTCCTCCAATTTACAGGGAAAACCTGGGGGTTGGTGATAAGATTGGCATTCCAGCCATCGTAAAAAACCTCACACTGTTCTACTGTAGTGTGATGCTAAGGTGTCTCCCACAGCACTCAGGTCCCAATCCAGGTGATCCGTCGTGTGGTGAGTGCAGCAATATACTATCAGCGCATGCTCCCAACCTAATCTTTTTCACTAGACAAAAGGTTTTGTTCCTATTTAAGCTAACAAAGTTTATTAAACTGATAATTTGGCTGTTTCAGCAAGCAGTGTGCAAAAATGTAGTGAACTAAAAACATTCTGAAAAATACTGAAATTCTAAAACTAGTATAAGGTAAAACAAGGCAAACTTTTTACACTTTCTAATAATATTTTGCAAAATATATTCCAACAACCTTGCTTTCCCTTTCTCTGGTCATTCTGTAATTTTATCTGAAACTTAATATGTAATTGCATAACAATTTCATTATCCAAGTGTTTATAATCAATGTATTAGGCTAATATACTACATAAACATAGAATTAAGGCCTAATAAGACACTGAATATTTGTACAAAATGATAAATAGCTTACTTCAAAAGTATTAAGACACTGTAATTTACTGAGTCTGCAGTTACCATAAATCTTCTATTAACTACCAAGCACAAGCTGATGGATTCTGAGATGACACTAAAAAAAACTGTATAAACCCTCAAGTTATTGTCAACATATATTTCTGTCACATGTTCAACAATAAAAATATA
Source organism: Erpetoichthys calabaricus (assembly GCF_900747795.2). Classification (NCBI taxonomy): domain Eukaryota; kingdom Metazoa; phylum Chordata; class Cladistia; order Polypteriformes; family Polypteridae; genus Erpetoichthys; species Erpetoichthys calabaricus. The sequence goes on from NC_041406.2 coordinate 101,073,596, forward strand.
TACAGATAAACATGACCCTGCTAGACAAATAGGCCACTCTGAAATAAAGTTAAGGTAGATAGAAAGACAACTGCCTTTGTCCTTTAGGATAGATTTTAAAATACTTGTATATAATTGTTTATTATATATAAAGCTCTGTACAATCTTGTATATTTATATATTGAATTTCAGAATGCCTGTCCTTAATGCATCACTATTGCAATCTCAGATCTTCAAACACTGGGTAAATATATTTTCCAAAGGGAGAGCAAAAAAAAAATACTGGTTAGGTGGACTTTTACTTTTATGGTCCAAAAATCTGGAATAGATTACCAGTAGAGATACATTACACTAGAGCTAATGAACATTGCAAATCTACAAGATTACAGTTTATTTCAGCCATTTTATACTTTACTAGTAGTACGTCTATTCTAAAAGATAAAATATTATATTATGCAATATTAATTTAAAGATTTACATTTTGTTCAAAGCAGTGTGTATGGGTATTTTCATACAGCACAAGTATCAGACAGTCTTAATTACACATGTTTAACCTTCCCAGTTTTGGAATGCTACTTTGTCCATGCTTTTGTTTTTCTGGGATGCTCTGCACTACTGTCACCTGGACAAACTAAACTATAGTTGCCTTTAATGTTGGAAAGGACAAATGAAACTGCTGCTCTGAAGATATCCACAGCATTGAATCACCAGGACTTTCCCTCACAGAATGCCCAGTTGGGACTGAGCAGTCTTTTGATTTTAGAGCCCCTAGACAACTCCACAACATCTGTAGATTTTGAATTACTCGCCTCCCTGGCCATTTTCTGCTGGAGTGGTCAGACATTCAATTAGTTCTGTTGCAAACATCCTATAGTGTAAGTCATGGTTTCTCAATTCCAGATTTTTCTTTCATATCTTCAGAAATTATTTCTCCTAGTTTTGCTCTTTTTTTGATTTTTTTTCCACAACATAAATGTTTAAGCCAAGATAAGAAACCTGTGTGCATGTGTGCTTCGCTGAGTATGTGTATGCTGTCAACATGGGAGCAACATTGTAAAAAAAAAAAAATAAAACACAAAGCAACCCACCCCAACGGTGCCACAAACTGTAAACTTAATATACACAGCTAATAAAGGTGAAATAAGCCAAACACCTGCCATACATCTCAAACCCAAACACTGAACAATGATGCATGGAACACTCAACACTTCACAATTGGTTTCACATACTGCATGAATCTCCTCCTCTCTACTTTCTTCTATGCTGTTCTGGTCTACAAAGGAAAGCAATGTGTAAATTCTTTCCATAGCTATACTGCCAAGAAACATAAAAAAAAGTATTATCTTCCAGATAAAACAAAGCTTTCTAGTTGACAAGCTGCCATCAAATGGCACTGTGTAAGGAATATTATTTTTCCCTGGACGATGATCCTAACACATAATTTCTTCTATTTTATTATACTGCTTCAACGGTTTCCCCAGGAGCACAGCCACATGAAAGCTACCTTTGAAATACCTAAATCACGTGATACCGCCTTCAAATGAGGGCACAAGAAGAACATAAATACAGGTTTAGAAAGAAGTTACTTCTTAACTAATTAAAAAAACAGGTAGTAATAAAATGGAGCATCAGTTCGTAGCTGAATACAATTATATGTACAACTTAAAAAAGGAAGAATGGAATCTACACCCATCCTAGATTCTGAGTAGAACCAAATTACAAAAGCCATTTACAGTGAAGTGTAAATGGAGATTGAGGTGTCAAGTACTCACTGCAGACAGAAGTTGAAATCAAAACAAGCTTGTCTCAAACGAGAAGCATGTACAAATGGATTGATATGTGTCTAACCTAAATGTTAGATATTTTTAACCTTATTGGTTAGTACTGCTGATGTTGCATAAATTCACCTAAATCCATTTTGAACACATAGTGGTTTTTCTAAAGATGAAATGTTAAAATTTATTACTAGTGGTGACAATATTGGCCAGAACAAAAATTAAACTGTAAAATGCACTCAACTCTGCAAAGTGAAGAATATGTACTACATACACATGTAACTCCTATCATAAATTTGTTTCAGTGTATCTTATGACATTCTCAGCATTCTATCCACCAGCACATTACTCTGTTTCAGAAAGAGGGAACACTTACTTCCTTTGATTAAAACGAAGAATCAAACATTTTTTCGCCCACATTTAGTTCTGAGTGACTAATGGTCCTAATGGCATTAAGAATTGTTTGATGCTTTATTTGTGAACCTAAAAACTTGAAGAAACAACGACTCATTCTTCATCTGTCATTTTCAAAAGACAAAGTAGTAAGCAGAAAAGAGCTATGGCCAATTTTGAAGTAAGTGGGTCTTTGCTGTGGCACATGTGCCAACCAGCAAACAAAATTGGTCTCTGTTTCACTGTACTCTCCTTCCACCCACCCACGGCGAATATCAAAGCCACAGCTTTCCAGCTGAAAAAGAAGCCTTCAAAAAGAAATAGCACACTTTCTTTGAACATGCAGCATTGCCCAAGAAACACTTTGATATTTGATAATGAGACTAATAGGAATTATTTCATTTTGGGGTCAAAGCTTCTTCTTAACTGTGTGAACATTTTCCACTTTGGACATTTAAGAATTGGAATTTGCCAGTAATAAAATGTGCTGGACTGGTATATCTTAAACTATAATGTGCTCCACATTGTCCTGATGAAGAAGCCACATAGTGCTAGCATGTATCTTTGTAAGATGGACTGCAATGTGCATGTATAATATTCTGGTGAGGAGATATACAAATGATATCTTTACCCCTAAGTATGAGCCTGAACAAAACATTCCAATACTTCACCAATAAAACAACACCTGGGCCAAAGTCAATGCCACAACTGCACTCCTAGTTTAATACTGTCACACTCATGTATTCTGGAAAAATATTTACCAAACCGTCAGATAGAAGTCAGTCATGGAATCACTATGGAAATTGTAAAATATACTCCACATTTTGTTCGGCATTACATAGACACAAATGTCATGAAAGAAATCTTTAGTCAGAGAATATTTGGAAAAGAATGCAGCAATTCAGACAAGGGCACTTAAATTTCACAAGCCCATGGCTCTCAGGTGTTCATGCTATCTGCTCACTGCCACATGTTAACTTGAATGACTACTTTAAGCCTTCAAGTTATTTTCTGTGCAAAGGGTCAGCCACATGACAAGTCATCTACATAGCAGTTTTACTGTTTTACTAAGTGGTGATACCATGAAACCCTCACGCTGCTAGCAGAACAAAAGACCAGATTTGTCAAAGTAAAGTATTTTCTATCCCTTCAGAGAAACTTTAACATTTAATCTAATCTGGTTTCTGCCATAGCTGATCAATTTCTTCAGGACATTGTGGGAAATTCTATTGTCTGATAGTACTATGGTTTTAATTGTAGTGGTATTGCCCCATTTCCAAAAAGGTTGGGGTACTGTGTAAAATATAAATAACAACAGAATGTGATGATTTGTAAATCATGTAAGCCCTATATTTATTTAAAAGTAGTACAAAAACAACATATCAAAAATTGAAACTGAGAAGTTTTATTGTTTTTTTGTAAAATATATGCTCATTTTTAATTTGATGCCAGTCACATGGTTCAAAAAAGTTGGGGCAGGAGCATTTTTACCACTGTGTTGCCATCACCACTTCTTTTAGTAACACTCAACATTTAGAAACTGAGAAGACCAATTGCTACAGTTCTGATAGTGAAATTTGTCCCATTCTTGCCTGATATAAGATACTGTATCAGATGTTTAACAATTTGGGGTCTCCTTTGTCATTTTTTTTTCAAAATGTGACAAATCTTTTCAATGGGTGACAGGTCTGGATTTTTAATATGGAGTCATGCTGTTGTAATACGGTTTGGTATGGTCTTGCTGAAATAAGCAAGGCCTTCAGGCCCTCCTTGAAAAAGGCATCATCTGGATAGTAGCATATGTTCTGTATATATTATTCAGGATTAAAGGTGCTTTCCCAGATTTGTAAGCTACTCATGTCATTTGCTATAATTCATCCACCATACCACCACAGATAATGACTTTTGAATTCTGCCCTGATAAGAAGCTAGCTGGTCCCTCAATTCTGTAGCCCAGAGGACGTGGCGTCTACGATTTCCAAAAATAAAACTGCCTTGTGCCCTGTGTTGGCTGGGATTGGCTCCAGCAGACCCCCGTGACCCTGTGTTCGGATTCAGCGGGTTGGAAAATGGATGGATGGAATTTCAAATTTTGATTTGTCAGACCAAAGAACAGTTTTTCACTTCAGTCCATCTTAAATGAGCTTGGGCCTACAGGTTGCAGCGACGGACTGTGTTTACAGACAATAGTTTTCGGAAGTGTTCCTGAGCCCATGTAATCATTTCCATTACAGAATCATGTATATTTTAAATATAGTGCCGCCTAAGGGCCCGAAGATCAGGGCCATCTAGTATTGGTTTCAGACTTGTCCCTTGCACAGATTTCTCCAAAGCACCAGAATCATTTAATGATATTATGTACCACAGATGATGAAATCCCCCAATTCTTTGCAATTTTATGTTGAGAAACATTATTCTTAAAGTGTTGCACTATTCCCCACACAGTCATTTGGAGAGTGATAAACCTCCCCCCTCTTTACTCTTGAGGGATTCCGCCTCTCTGGGATGCTCTTTTTATACCCAATCATGTTACTGACCTGTTGCCAGTTAACCTAAAAAGCTGTGAGATGTTCCACCAGGTGTTTTTTTAATCATTACAGTGGAACCTCGGTTCACGACCATAATTCGTTCCAAAACTCTGGTCGTAAACCGATTTGGTCATGAACCGAAGCAATTTCCCCCATAGGATTGTATGTAAATACAATTAATCCGTTCCAGACCGTACGAACTGTATGTAAATATATATTTTTTTTAATTTTTAAGCACAAATATAGTTAATTATACCATAGAACGCACAGCGTAATAGTAAACTAAATGTAAAAAACATTGAATAACACTGAGAAAACCTTGAACAACAGAGAAAACTAACACTGCAAGAGTTCGCGCTATAGTGCTAGGAACCGCTAGCTACAAACACTTTTTTTTAACGAGAGTGTGTCTCTCTTTTGCGAGCCTGGAGCACCTGTGTGTCTGCACGCTTCTCTCTCCCGCACGCTCCTGTGTGTGTGCGCGTGTCTGTCTCTCTCTCTGGCACTGCCTGTTTGTGTGCGTCTCTCTCTTGCGCGAGCCTGGAGCGCCTGTGTGTCTCTTGCGCACGCCCGTGTGTGTGCGCGTTTGTCTCTCTCTCGCGCTGCCTGTGTGTGTGCGCGCGTCTGTCTCTCTCGCACTGCCAGTGTGTGTGTGTGTGTGGCGCTCTCTCACTCTCTCGCTTGCTTGCTGCACAGGAAATGCACAGGGAGAGACTGAACATGTACAAACCGAAAGGGAACCTGGCTTGTTCGTATACCGAGTGTGTGGTCGTGAACCGAGGCAAAAGTTTGGCGAACGTTTTGGTCGTAAACCGATTTGTATGTGTACCGAGACTTTTGTGAACCGAGGTTCCACTGTACATAACTTTTAGTCTTTTGTTGTCCTGTTCCAATTTTTTTTAAACATCTTGCTGGCATCAAATTCAAAATAAGCACATGTATTTTCCATAAAACAATACAATTTCTCATTTTCAAGATTTGATATGTTGTCTTTGTATTATTTTCAGTTAAATATGGGCTTAAATGATTTGCAAATCATTGTTTTCTGTTTTTACTTACAATTTACACAGCGTCCCAACTTTACTGGAAACAGAGTTACAATAGTTTTAGCATTTGAGTTCACTTACATACCCTAAAATGACACCAAGAGGCATGGTGACATTACTAAATATTTTTTGTGGACTAGCATTTAATGCAGGTTGACAATATTTGTTCCCAAAACTAAACTGACTTTGTCTGGAGTGTATCAAAGACTGCAAGGTTCTTTTGCAAAATTTAAAATGAGTTGGTAATTGAGTCTTTTACTTCTTATTGCATTCATTAGAATATTACAGTGTGACTTCTTGTGTTCAAATAAATATTAACTGTTTTTATTGCCATTGCTATAAGTAAAATGGGTTAAAAATGGGTTGTTGGATGAAAGTGTACTATCTATTTACTGATAACTGTAAAAAAAAGAATATAAATGCCATATAAGATTAGTCTTGTATATTTAATGTTTAAAGTTATTCTTGTGTTTCTTTTTAAGTTTGCATCTAACACACCTGAAAGGCATGTTACTCATTATTGTTGTTTTTTTTTGTTGTTAATGCAAATGTAAAGATCTACCAACAAAAAAGATCTACAGTCCAAGGATTCCCTTTAAAATAAAGTAGATTTGAGTATCTAGCACAACAATAAGCTTTAATGACAACTGTTAGACTCAAGTTTAATCCATCCATTATCCAACCCGCTATATCCTAACTACAGGGTCAATCCCAGCCAACATAGGACGCAAGGCAGGAAACAAACCCTGGCGCAGGGTGCACACACACTCCAAGCACACACTACGGACAATTTAGAATCGCCAATGCACCTAACCTGCATGTCTTTGGACTGTGGGAGGAAACCGGAGTACCCGGAGGAAACCCACGCAGACATGGGGAGAACATGCAAACTCCACGCAGGGAGGACCCGGGAAGTGAACCCTGATCTCCTAACTGTGAGGCAGCAGCACTACCCACTGCTTTCAATTGTTCTCCCAAAATCAATTTAAACAATCTATTGAAACAGCATTGGAAACATTAGGACTACAAGACTTTGCTCCTCTTCATTTTGCAGAAAGTCAACATCAGATTCAAATATCTCCACCTAATCGGAAAGAAATGTTAAGGGTAATGACACCAGACTTCTATCTGTAAATATCTAAATATATTACTTAACTGATTTCAGACCCTCCTTTAACCGTCACCTTATCGTGGTGGAGGGGTTTGCGTGTCCCAATGATCCTAGGAGCTCTGTTGTCTGGGGCTTTATGCCCCTGGAAGGGCCACCCAAGGCAAACTGGTCCTAGGTGAGGGATGAGACAAAGAGCGGTTAAACAAACCTCCTATGAAGAAAAACCATTTTGGACGGCGTTTTCCCTTGCCCGGACGCGGGTCACCGGGGCCCCACTCTGGAGCCAGGCCTGGAGGTGGGGCTCGATGGCGAGCGCCTGGTGGCCGGGCCTGCACCCATGGGGCTCGGCCGGGCACAGCCCGAAGAGGCAACGTGGGTCCCCCTTCCCATGGGGCTCACCACCTATGGGAGGGGCCAAGGAGGTCGGGTGCAGTGTGAGTTGGGTGGTGGCCGAAGGCGGGGACCTTGGCGGTCCGATCCTCGGCTACAGAAACTGGCTCTTGGGACGTGGAATGTCACCTCTCTGAAGGGGAAGGAGCCTGAGCTAGTGCGCGAAGTTGAGAGGTTCCGGCTAGATATAGTCGGGCTCACCTCGACGCACAGCTTGGACTCTGGAACCAATCTCCTTGAGAGGGGCTGGACTCTCTACCACTCTGGAGTTGCCCCCGGTGAGAGGCGCCGAGCAGGTGTGGGTATACTTATTGCCCCCCAACTTGGAGCCTGTACATTGGGGTTTACCCCGGTGGACGAGAGGGTAGCCTCCCTTCGCCTTCGGGTGGGGGGACGGGTCCTAACTGTTGTTTGTGCGTATGCACCGAACAGCAGTTCGGAGTACCCACCCTTTTTGGAGTCCTTGGAGGGGGTGCTAGAGGGCATACCTTCTGGGGACTCCCTCGTTCTGCTGGGAGACTTCAATGCTCACGTGGGCAATGACAGTGAGACCTGGAAGGGCGTGATTGGGAGGAATGGCCCCCCTGATCTGAACCCGAGCGGTGTTTTGTTATTGGACTTCTGTGCTCGTCACGGATTGTCCATAACGAACACCATGTTCAAGCATAGGGGTGTTCATATGTGCACTTGGCACCAGGACACCCTAGGCCTCAGTTCGATGATCGACTTTGTGGTCGTGTCGTCGGACTTGCGGCCACATGTCTTGGACACTCGGGTGAAGATAGGGGCGAAGCTGTCAACTGATCACCACCTGGTGGTGAGTTGGCTTCGATGGTGGGGGAGGATGCCGGTCAGGCGTGGTAGGCCCAAACGTGTTGTGAGGGTCTGCTGGAAACGTCTGGCAGAGCCCCCTGTCAGAAGTAGCTTCAACTCCCACCTCCGGCAGAACTTCGACCACATCCCGAGGGAGGTGGGGGACATTGAGTCCGAATGGGCCATGTTCCGTGCCTCTATTGTTGAGGCAGCTGACCGGAGCTGTGGCCGTAAGGTGGTCGGTGCCTGTCGTGGCGGCAATCCCCGAACCCGCTGGTGGACACCGGCGGTGAAGGATGCCGTCAAGCTGAAGAAGGAGTCCTACAGGACCCTTTTGTCCTGTGGGACCCCGGAGGCAGCTGATAGGTACCGGCAGGCCAAGCGGAATGCGGCTTTGGTGGTTGCTGAGGCAAAAACTCGGGCGTGGGAGGAGTTTGGGGAGGCCATGGAGAATGACTTTCGGACGGCTTCGAGGAGATTCTGGTCCACCATCCGGCGTCTCAGGAAAGGGAAGCAGTGCAGTGTCAACACTGTATATGGTGGGGATGGTGCGCTGCTAACCTCGACTCGGGACGTTGTGGGTCGGTGGGGGGAATACTTCGAAGACCTCCTCAATCCCATTAACATGCCTTCCAATGAGGAAGCAGAGCCTGGGGACTCAGAGGTGGGCTCCCCCATCTCTGGGACTGAGGTCACCGAGGTGGTCAAAAAACTCCTTGGTGGCAGGGCCCCGGGGGTGGATGAGATACGCCCGGAGTTCCTCAAGGCTCTGGATGTTGTAGGACTGTCTTGGCTGACACGCCTCTGCAACATCGCATGGACATCAGGGACAGTGCCTCTGGATTGGCAGACCGGGGTGGTGGTCTCCCTCTTTAAGAAGGGGGATCGGAGGGTGTGTTCCAACTACAGAGGGATCACACTCCTCAGCCTCCCTGGAAAAGTCTATTCAGGGGTCCTGGAGAGGAGGGTCCGTCGGATAGTCGAGCCTCGGATTCAGGAGGAACAGTGTGGTTTTCGTCCTGGTCGCGGAACAGTGGACCAGCTCTATACCCTTAGCAGGGTCCTGGAGGGTGCATGGGAGTTTGCCCAACCAGTCTACATGTGTTTTGTGGACTTGGAAAAGGCATTCGACCGTGTCCCTCGGGGAATCCTGTGGGGGGTACTCCGAGAGTATGGGGTACCGGCCCCCCTGATAAGGGCTGTTCAGTCCCCTGTACGATCAGTGCCAGAGCTTGGTCCGCATTGCCGGCAGTAAGTCGAACCCGTTTCCAGTGAGAGTTGGACTCCGCCAGGGCTGCCCTTTGTCACCGATTCTGTTCATAACTTTTATGGACAGAATTTCTAGGCGCAGCCAGGGGTGTTGAGGGGGTCCGGTTTGGTGGGCTCAGGATTGGGTCACTGCTTTTTGCAGATGATGTTGTCCTGTTTGCTTCATCAGGCCGTGATCTTCAGCTCTCTCTGGATCGGTTCGCAGCCGAGTGTGAAGCGGCTGGGATGAGAATCAGCACCTCCAAATCCGAGACCATGGTCCTCAACCGGAAAAGGGTGGAGTGCCCTCTCAGGGTTGGTAGCGAGATCCTGCCCCAAGTGGAGGAGTTCAAGTATCTCGGGGTCTTGTTCACGAGTGAGGGAAGAATGGAGCGTGAGATCGACAGGCGGATCGGTGCGGCATCCGCAGTAATGCGGGCGTTGCATCGGTCTGTCGTGGTGAAAAAGGAGCTGAGCTGCAAGGCGAAGCTCTCAATTTACCAGTCGATCTATGTTCCTACCCTCACCTATGGTCATGAGCTATGGGTAGTGACCGAAAGAACGAGATCGCGAATACAAGCGGCTGAAATGAGTTTCCTCCGCAGGGTGTCTGGGCTTTCCCTTAAAGATAGGGTGAGAAGCTCAGTCATCCGGGAGGGGCTCAGAGTAGAGCCGCTGCTCCTCCGCATCGAGAGGAGTCAGATGAAGTGGCTCGGGCATCTGATCAGGATGCCTCCTGGACGCCTCCCTGGTGAGGTGTTCCAGGCACGTCCAACCGGGAGGAGGCCCCGGGGAAGACCCAGGACACGCTGGAGGGACTATGTCTCTCGACTGGCCTGGGAACGCCTTGGGATTCTCCCGGAAGAGCTAGAAGAAGTGGCCGGGGAGAGGGAAGTCTGGGCATCTCTGCTCAAGCTGCTGCCCCCCGCGACCCGACCTCGGATAAGCGGGAGACAATGGATGGATGGATGGATGGATGATTTCAGACAAAAATCATTAAGACCTTCAATAAAGGAATTTTACATTTGGTTAGGTCCTGGGGCTTCAAAACAGAATCATATTATACATATGAACATGCGTTCTGTAGCTATGCATGTCCCCTTCACATTTCCTTCTCAATTTATAAATACTAGGTTTCAATCTGGAGGAGGCAAATAATTCTTTTTTGAATTTGGGGGAAGGGTTAAATATGTTGAGAGAGACAGAAAGAGGCAAACAAACAAGCAAATAAATCAAAGAGTCAATTCTTCAGAGCTAGGGGCCTGCACAAGGAGGAGGTGTCTTTGAACAGAGCCTGGATAAATATTCTCGTATAAATAAATCCTGTCTGCCTTTCCTCTAACTACAAGACCCTTTTAAACTTCGCAGAAAGAGGGACTTCATTTCGCTGCTCCGGCTATCAGATTTCAAAGCAGACCTGAAGTCACTTTTGGGCGTTACATCTGCTTTGCATGCTGAGATTATTTTCAAGTCTTGCTCTGTATGTTTACAGACAGTGAAGCTCGTTTGTCGTCGTCCTGTTTTTTGTTTGTTTATATTATTTTTTTTTCTTCTGTCTTCTTTTTTTAGGCACACTCTACACAGGAAGCTCAGGGGACTCAGCACGCAGTGTTTGGAGAGGTTCAGCTCCTAGCCACACCCCTTCACTAACCACCCAACTTCCACCCCCCCCCCCCCCCCCCTTAACTTCTTCACTCTTTGTTGAAATTTTGAGTGCGCAAACTAAGAACAGATGTCTGGTGCTGCTGTGATGAAAGACACTGCTGTTCTGGACTGGAGCCACATGCTTTTCATTCAAAGATGAAAGCTTTCAGCTCCTTTCCAGTGGAGCCGCTTTGAACAGGCAGCAAGTCTCCTACTGACTGCAACACACATACAAACACACATACGGTACACAATGTACCCACACACGTGTCTAAACTCACTCTTAACAGTGTTAGTTGGTAGGGGTTAATTCCTTAAGGAAAAGGAAATTAAACTGCCTTCATAAGTTCTATAATTTCCCACTTGTTGGTCTACTTGATGGTGTCCTATTTGGACCCATTTTCTCTCATTTATGTAATATATACTGATAAATCTTGCACAGTGAGATTAAATACACTGTGAAGGGTACCAATACCAAAGCTTTCTTCAAAAAGTACATTCAGAACAACACAGTCAGTTGAAAGGTCTATGATGCTGTAGAAACATTGCACCTTGAAATAAGGCAATGAGTTGGGTGCCTAAAAATAATGAACAAGTAGTAATGGACAGTGATGTCATGAAGTAAGTAGTAAGTAAGTAAATATTTGTTTATTAACAGATGGAATGACATAAAGACATGGCTTATAGAGTACGTCAATAGGATGCTTGTCTCAAGTCACAAATTTTAATAACCAGATAGTTGTAAGTTTGGCTTTCCTTGCTGTCTGAGTTGGCTGCATTATACAGACTAACAGATTAGAACTATCACCTCATCATCTGTTAAAGTGCATTTCCCAAGAACGTATCTCCTGCTGAGCTGCCAGTCCTCCTGCTTGTTTGTAGGCACTACAGCAGCAGATTCATGAGCAGACAACTGAAATAGCCAGGATGAAACAACATCTTTACAGAAAGGAAAACAGACTGCAAGCAGACTTAACTGCACTGCTATCAGATGGTGAGATATTTTTGGGGTTGCAGTCAGCCTTATTTCTACATACAGCATAATTGCAGCCTTTATGAAAAAAGTTTATATGTACAGAAAAGCACACACTCTAGAAAGGATGTCCCACTCAATAAATGTAAATATACACCCAAACAAGTAAAGCTGGGCATTTTCTATGTACTGAAGTATAACATGCTTAAATATCAAATACCATATGTTTTGTTGTCTAATCCCCACAGAACTTAACAGAACTCATTCCATTTCCTAGTGCACATCTGGCTTGAGAACAGTCCGAAAATTAGACTTTTGCAATAATATGCCACTGGAGCTTAAAGGATTAACAGAATACAGGTTGAGAGTGTGAAACAAAACAGAAATACAACAGACCCCATTGCTTCACTCCATGCCTACACATTGATATGTGAACTAAAGACAGAAGCACAGAAGACTGCCTTACTAACAAGCACACATGAGGACTGCTTGAGAGGTAAGGATGCCTAGGGTGTAATAAAACATGTATATATATGCAAACTTTGTTTCATACTGGTTCAATAGTAGCCTGCTGTTTAAAATGCACACCACCACAAAACAGTGAGTGAGGACCGACTGCATATGTGCCAGCAAAAGGTTTGCTCTGTGAGACTGCAGTATCAGCTGGACATTTCAAATTAACCATAGACTTTTAACTGAATTACAGAAAGTGCCACAAAAACTTTGGTAAAACCTTTGTATTTTCCTTAAAAGGAAAAAAACAAATTGCATAACAGACACAGAAGCATATGCAGATGTCCACAGTGTAGAACAGCATGCAGACAGTACCATCAATCCACAAGAGAACAGGAATTTACAATTAAGCAACAGAACGAAACAGGTGACAGAACAGACAGCAACCGAAGTAGGCATAAGTGAGCACCACAATGGCAGGTATGGGCCAAAGAGAAAAGGAACAAAGCAGCTTTCCTAGAAATATCTAATCCATTACAGCTACAAGCCAAATTAGTCCTATGAAGAATGTACAATAAAATGGGCAGAATGCTCCTGCAGGAAATGGATTAAATAGTTACATCACTCACATTTAGAATAGTGCCACCAGCACTTTATATTAAATTATGCTCCACTTTAGGTTAAAAATGCCAAGTATGCAGATCTACTTGTTCACTCGTAATATTTAAATCTTGGCAAATAGTTATAGCACAGCATACTGCACATGAAGGGTGGTTAAAGGGCTCATCAGAATGTAAACTGAACATGTGTCATTTGTATGCAGTTGTAACGTGCAAAGTTAAATAGTTTTGCTCTAGCATAGTTTTATCTGTGGCTATGGATTTTATAAGTAACACTGGGGCCACAGACTAACACACCACTCTATACTCCTTTCGGGAATGCTATAGGTAGTGTATATATCTAGCCACGGTGATGCCATATTTCCTAACCCAGAGCCTTCTGAGTGCATTGATTTTCAAGTTTTTTGCATACTTTTATGAAAAGCTTTGGGTTATATGGATGTTATACATCTGGTAACCATGACCTTGGTATTGCATTTTTAAGAGCAAAGACCATGGAGGCACTTGTATATGACGGCTCACTGCATACAAAAAGATTATCTACAAAAAACATGTCACAGTTTCTGTAAAAATATAATTTGCATTTCATTGTGTAATGTAACATTTAAACTACTGTATGTAACAAACAGCATTCAAAACTCTTCATCAGTCTTAGAAGCCAATATTAAGCTTGAAACGCAAGAAAAAAATGTTTCTCATATTTCAGCCAGACCCCCTCTATTTTCTGATTGCATTCATAAACTTATTTGAAAGTTTCAGCATTTAGCATTAAAGTGAGATAAATACTCCTCAAAAGTGTAATTTGACAAAACTACTATTTTGTTAATTGGGGGGCAACATGCAGTGCCTTTTTGTTCTCTCTGTTTTTAATCTCATCAGATATCATCTGGAAAACTAGTAGCTGATCTGAATCATTGCTGATCTGAATCAAAAGGATATATACTATTTATACAGTTACAATAGAGCAGCACAGTGGAGCAGCCAGCAGCATTGTTGCCTCACAATGCTTGGACATGGTTTGATACCCTGCTGGAGTACCATCTGAATGAAATTTGCATGTACTACCTGTGCTTGCATGAATTTCCTTCAGCCACTTCTCGCCTACAATTCAGAGACATACTGTCAGGTTTATTAGTATCCTATAGTAGCAAGATATGAGTAAGTGAAGGATGTACTTTAGTGTGTCCATTGATGGACTGTTGTCAACATGCAAAGGCTTGCTCCTTTTTTTCCCCTACAGAAATAAGAATAGGAGTTGACCCCGGCTTCCTAGACCCTGCACCAGATAAGCAGGATGAGTGATTTATTAAAGATCAATATGCGCCAAGCTCCTGCACTTGTGATATTGTAATTAATTATATAAAAATAAGGCTCACAGTTAACAAAAAAAGTGATAACTTAAATCTTACAACATTAACTCCCGCTTCTCATATTCAAAACCCACATTAACAAATCCTGACAGAAGGCCAACTTGAAAGCTGAGAGAACAGGTGAAAAGCTTCCACTCAACAGTGATTCACAGCTGAAGAACACAACAGACAGGCAAAGGGAAATTGTCCGTGCCTTGGTGACAGATCTAGGTGAAGGCTCATCTGAGGATGGGCCTCGAAAAAATTTACACAAACTGCTTGTCTTCTGAAGTGCTAAGAGATCAAAGTGTTGCGTGTATGTGTGAAAAGAAAAAAGAAAAAGAAAGCATAGTTTGTCGGCAGCAAAAACTCGTGATGCTGCTTTACACTTCAAAAGCACTTCATCCTAGTGGAAGTGCATCTTAAGCAAACATTTTCCATCCTAATTATTAAGTCATAAGTCGATTATCAAAAATGCAGAAATTCCTGAAAAATTGTGTGGCTTCTTCAAAAATATTCAGACTACAAAAATACTGTCAATATTTATATCTCATATTTATGTCATTACTAAACAGCCAACATTGCATTTGTTTACTCAAGAATCAGGGCTTGATTCCCTGTCACTGTCTGTTTTTCAGCTGGATCACAGGAAGGCTAAGTACTTTTCTCAAGGTGACATGGTGAGTCATGGATGAGAGGATTGGTCTTGCAACCTTGGAAATTAAAGTCGAGAGCAGCAGTCTCTGCATCACATTGCTTGTCAAAAGAAATATGGCCACTGTATTCTAACTCAAACAGTGGAGACGCTAGGGACCAAAGTCAAAACCTCACACATGCAAAATGTGTACTCTACTTACATTACACCAGAAGCACAGGACCCCATTTGCTAAATGACTGAACTTACTTTTTTGATGTTGATAATTGCCAGAATATATGGCAGGAGGATTAGCATTAAACTTTAAGAATTTTCATTTTGTTCCATGAGTACAACTAATATTATAAAACACTGTGCATTAGCAGGTTATGTAAATGCCACACAGGCTGGACGGGCTTCCTGGCCAGAAGAGGGGATGGTTCCTTAACCGGATGGGAGGCTCCTAGCAAGCAGACAGGCAACCTGGATGGGGAGGAGATGGGGATCAGACCTGGAAGAGAGAGCCGGAAAGGATGGACGGACAGCCCAACAGAAAGAGATGATGTCACTGGGGGATTTTTATTCCCCCCAGCACGCTAGATGGCAGCAGTCCTAGGGCATGCCGGGAAATGTAGTCCGGCAGAGCTGCCCTGCTGGGGTCACTGGGTGCCACAAGAGGGACACTGCAGGGAGACAAGCTCCCTGTTATAATGGACTTTCACATGACCCAGAAGTGTTTCCATCGGACAGTGACCCTGACACCAGAAGTACTCTTGGGTCCTTGATAAAAGAGACCACACTCCGTTAGCGAGGCGAGTCGGATCTGGAAGGAAGAAAGGCAACACTCAACTGGAAGAGGGCAGTGCAGTGGTAAGAACTGGAAGGAGATAGAGAAACCTGTGTTTTTGTGATACTTAGTGGTATTGGCGAAGGAATAGTGTTAAATAAACCATCCTTTATTTGCACCCGGGACTCTTGGTGTGTTCATGTTGGGGGTTCGGGCCATTGACGCCCTGGAATCTTTCACAGTACAGTATATGATTCTATCAGTTTTTTAAAATACTTTTCTAGTAAAGCATTGAGCCTATTTCACTTTATTGTAGCACCACATGCTCCAGTCACTTGCATTAGACCAATACAAAGTTATAAGTACTGTTAATAGCATGGATTTAGACTGTGGGAAAACCCAAGCAAACAAGAGATGAGATCCTGAAAATACACAAAGAATGAAATCCTGACTTATACTGTACAATGGCAATTAACACATAAACTCGCATAAATAGTTTCCTGAAAATTAGATATTTATGGGTACTGTTACTTTGTAAATGAAGATTAAGTAGAATGTATGTAGAGATGGTCACATCATTGTGTGTGCTACCATGGAAAACTCAATCCTTGTCAACAAATCTTTAATTGAAGTCTGGTTGAGTAATGAAAATTGTGCATATCCGTGTACATCATGTCTGGAAGGTATATTACAGCATATTTTCATCAGGTGTCATTAGATATTTAGAAGGGTTAAATCATCTGCATGCAAAAGGGTGCCAACTCTACCTATTAGTTTAGAGACCAGATTGGACAGAATGTCACCTGTGATGTTTGTGATACCAGTAGTCAGCTGAAGGAACACCCACTCATAGACATTAGACAGGACCACCCATAAAAATGACAGATAGTAAAGATCAGCATTTATATCAGATGACTATTGCTCAACAACTGAGTAATCTGCTTGAAATTAACTTGCACTCCAGAATTCCACTGCAACATGTATCTCTGACACCTCAGCATAAACGAAAAGACTTGTCTCATGTCAAGAAAGATTACACAGGGTAGGTCAGGGCAACCAATTTTTCAAAACAGATGATTCTTGTTTCTGTTTGTGATGGGTGGCATCAAATCTGAGGAAGGTGTGAAGAAAGGGTTTTGATAGAATCTTTTGGCAAACTGCATACATCAGCAAGACCTCACATTAAGATTTAAGTGGATACTGTGTATGAAAACAAACACCAACTGGTTGTTAATAAAGGCACCATATCTGCTAAATAATTTGTCTTTAGGATCAAAAATTGTGTTGTCATCCTTTTCTTTGACAATATCGAATATACATTTTTCCAGCATGGGATAGTATCACAGCTAGAGAGCAGCCTGCCTTGTCTCCCAATCTGAATCCAAATTAACATGTATCGGAGTAGGACATTGTTGTAAGATACCTGAATCTCCAACATACACAAACATCCATCCAATCCACAAGAAAATATCAAGAAATCCTCCTATCCTCACCTGGTTGCCTTCAGGTGTACAGATCTATGTATGTAACCATTTGTTTTTTGTACATCAGTTTTATCCTTTGTGTCAAATTTCGTGGGCATAAAATGACACCTTGGTGATGTAGAAATTTCCATTTTTGGCAGTATGATTAGATATAATTACACTATACTATATCATTATTATTTTGCACTTTTGTGGTAAATAAGAAATCATTAAATGCTGATGATTTTAAGCAAATATACTTTGAAATCAATAGTGTTTAACACAATGGCTTCCATATTGCTGGAGTACTTGCACACTAAGATGAAGACTAAATCGGCAACATCTTGCTTCCATGTTCAACATTATCATCACTAGGCACAAATTTCCCCAGGCCTATCAAAGGTCACAGACATTACTTATTTTATGCACAACGGATAAGGTTCATTGGGCCCTCAGATATTTTTGCCATTTTGTAATTTTTTTTTACATTTGTGTCTCTTCTGCATCACGTGTTTTAGCATGTGCTTATTTTGTGAAAGCACCATGACAACTAGTAATAGTCAACACCCTAATCAAAAAATCTGAATAAGAATGTGATTCCCCAAATCTGATGTAGCCCTCTAGTTACTGTACATTACTATTTAGATTACAAGGAGGTTAAACATCTCAGAAAATGTGATCACACACAAAACTGCATGCACTCCACTTGGTAAAGCTAACAAAGAGCTGCCTAATTCAAGCATAGTGACGGCAGGAAAAAAAAAAAAACATCTGAGTCCAAATTTGTTAAATGTTTCTATGAAAAGCTGCCAGCTTGCTGTCCTGCCAAATATTTCTCAGACCCTAAAGGGAGCACGATCACACAAAACCGTACCAGCTGATGTAATGTGCGAAAGGGAGCGAAGATGTTAAAGCAACATATTCAGTTTAATTGCATACAGCTTTTTCCATTCCTTGCAATTGCCACTTTTCATTTTTTTAAATTGCAAAAATTCAAAGTGAAGAAGCATATTCAGTTGATCAAACAGCTTGGTAAAGAGGAGAGAGATAAAGAGTCTGGCTGGGATGTTTAAAATTCTTCTGTTTCATCTGTCTTACGTAAAATGTCCTGAAATTCCTTGCATGTGACAGTATTTACTATGAAAGAAACAATTTAAATATTTTCAGTCATTAATCATTAATGAAATGACTGAGCAGGCAGTGTGAACAACTTGACAAAAAAGCTATCCATTCACAGAAAACCTTTCTTTCATGGTGTCTTTTATCAACATTTATACGGGTGAATATTAAAGGAAACAAAATTAACCATCTTTACAACCTTTAAAGTGGCTTGAAACTATTGCTACCACAAAAATGTTCAATCTTTTCTTGAATCTGCCAATTAAAATTCACGGTTACAAGGGGCACAGCCTGCTCCAGCAGCATTAGTTGCAAGACAGAAACCAGACTGCCTGTCCATCACAGGGCACACTCAAGTATAGTTTTTACTATTTTCATATACAGTCATATGAAAAAGTTTGGGAACCCCTCTCAGCCTGCATAATAATTTATTCTACTTTCAACAAAAAAGATAACAGTGGTATGTCTTTCATTTCCTAGGAACATCTGAGTACTGGGGTGTTTTCAAACAAAGATTTTTAGCGAAGCAGCATTTAGTTGTATGAAATGAAATCAAATGTGAAAGACTGGCTGTGCAAAAATTTGGGTACCCTTGTAATTTTGCTGATTTGAATGCATGTAACTGCTCAATACTGATTACTTGCAACACCAAATTGGTTGGATTGGCTCATTGAGCCTTGAACTTCATAGAGAGGTGTGTCCAATCATGAGAAAAGGTATTTAAGGTGGTCAATTGCAAGTTGTGCTTCCCTTTAACTCTCCTCTGAAGAGTGACAGCATGGGATCCTCAAAGCAACTCTCAAAAGATCTAAAAACAAAAATTATTCAGTATCATTGTTTAGGGGAAGGCTACAAAAATCTATCTCAGAGGTTTGCACTGTTAGTTTCAGCTGTAAGGAATGTAATCAGGAAATGGAAGGCCACAGGCACAGTTGCTGTTAAACCCAGCAGGTCTGGTAGGCCAAAAAATACAGGAGCGGCATATGCGCAGGATTGTGAGAATGGTTACAGACAACTCACAGATCACCTCCACAGACCTGCAAGAACATCTTGCTGCAGATGGTGTATCTGTACATCGTTCTACATTTCAGTGCAATTTTCACAAAGAACATCTGTATGGCAGGGTGATGAGAAAGAAGCCCTTTCTGTACTCACGCCACAAACAGAGTTGCTTGTTGTATGCAAATACTCATTTAGACAAGCCAGATTCATTTTGGAACAAAGTGCTTTGGATTAATGAGACAAAAATTTAGTTATTTGGTCATAAGAAAAAGCGCTTTGCATGGTGGAAGAACAACACAGCATTCCAAGAAAAACACCTGCTACCTACTGTCAAATTTGGTGGAGGTTCCATCATGCTGTGGGGCTAGTTCAGGGACTGAGGGCAGAGGAATTCAACCCAATATCAACAAATTCTTCAGGATAATGTTCAAGCATCAGTCACAAAGTTGAAGTTACACAGGGGTTGGATATTCCAAGAAGACAATGACCCAAAACACAGTTTGAAATCTACAAAGGCGTTCATGCAGAGGGAGAAGTACAATGACTTAAATATCATCGAAAATCTATGGGATGATTTGAAGCAGACTGTCCATGCTCGGTAGCCATCAAATTTAACTGAACTGGAGAGAATTTGTATGGAAGAATGCTCAAAAATACCTCCATCCAGAATCCAGACACTCAAAGGCTATAGGAGGCATCTAGAGGCTGTTATATTTGCAAAAGGAGGCTCAACTAAGTATTGATGTAATATCTCTGTTGGGGTGCCCAAATATATGCATCTGTCTAATTTTGTTATGATGCATATTGCATATTTTCTGTTAATCCAATAAACTTAATGTCATTGCTGAAATACTACTGTTTCCATAAGGCATGTCATATATTAAAATTAAAAGGAAGTTGCTACTTTGAAAGCTCAGCCAATAATAAACAAAAATCTAAAGAATTAAGAGGGGTTCCCAGACTTTTTCATATGACTGTATAGTGCATATTTAAGTATTAAACAACGATTAGTCATTATGTTAAAAATTGTGCATCAAATGAAAAAGTTCTCATCTTAAGATATACTTCAAAAGTAACAAACTTTGCTGAATCTATGAATATAACAGAAATGGTTGGATGCTACTGGAAGAAAGAGGGTTAAATAACATTGGCAACAAGGTAAAAATTCTAAAGAAAATTAAGAAAATCAATTAAGACTACAAAGAGTCAAATATAAAAAGGCTTGTTCACTCTAACCAGCCAGAGCTAACCAGCCAGAGAGAAAGAAAAGACAGTAAAAAAAAAAGTTGGCAAATTCCTCTAATTCTTTTTCGCCTAATTAGAAGCACTTTCATTACTAGAACAGATGTCGCTAAGATGCTCTATTCAGAGCCTACGAAGCTGAGAAGTGGTTGAATAGCAGTATAAATATTTGCCTTACTACATAATAGAATCTTATTGATGTTCTTACACGTTTTCTTAATGTGCTTAATTCCCAATTAAATTCTTTATGAGGAACCTGTATTATAATTTAACATTTAGCTTACCAAATTTAAAATAAAAAAAGCATCTATGGCATCCAATGTGTTGCTGAAAATCCAAACCAGGAAAACAAATCTATCCAGATTTACTTGTATCTTTTACATGACAGGGCATTGGTCTCTCTTAATACAACTCCCAATGCTTTTGTTTAGGAAAACACAGAAAAGTCATTACCCAAATATAAAAAATGCACCTGAACTGACACATCATCATAAAGGACAGCTTTGTCCATCTTAATTCCTAAAACATCATTTTCCACTTTTGCTGACTTTTAAAATAAATTTAAAATGCCCATTGTTGGTCACTTTTAAAATGATCCTAAACCATGTCTTCATTTCATTTGTTTGCTTTTTTCCTGGCAGTTAAGTAGGGGAAAGAATCTTATTCAGGATTTAAAAATTAGCTCTTAAAGACATTCCCAAACACAATACCTTTTCAAAATATAAATGAAATTATAATAAAACACGGCCCCCATCCCCACAAGACTGTAAAGGGAAGTATATAATAATGTGCAATGAACAATATGTGCAAGTCAAGTCAAGTCAAGTTGGGGAGCATGCACTGGTACAGTGCATTGCTGCACCCACTACACAACGAAACAACTCGGGATCCCGGTTGGCAACCAACCAGGCAGACACGTGGCCCAGCCCCACCCTCCGGAAATGACCCTCTATCTGCCGCAGCCAGGTGTTACATGGGCAACCCCTTGGCCTGGTCCAGCTACTCGGGTCCCCAACAATGAGGATCTTACGAGCCGGATCACCCTCAGTGAAACACGCCACATGGCCATAGTGCCGTAACTGACCCTCCCTCACAATGCAGGTAATGTGCCTAATTTGGGACTCCATGAGCAACTGCTCATTCGACTCAAAGTCAAACCAACGGTACCCAAGGATTTTCCGGAGAGACACAGTACCAAAGGAGTCCAGTCTTCGTCTCAGGTCACTGGATAGCATCCATGTCTCGCAACCATATAGCAAGGCAGGAATCACCAGGACACTAAAGACTTGGACCTTCGTCCTTTTGCATAGATATCGGGAGATATGATGAAGATATATAAAGATATAAAGATGCCAAAAAGAGTTGTGCAATTTTTCTTTTTAAAACTGTAGACAGAAACATTGGATACATTAATATATTGACTCATATGTTATGTATTCACTTTGATAAGCACTGTCCATAAATATGGGGACAACAAACTCAGCGAAGTTACTTTTAAGCAAAATAAACAATCCATTTCACTGGGGATTACTAATATGAGCTGTTGATGAAATTCTCGAACTGCACAGCACTCTGATACACTGAATGTATGCAGTAAGATAGGCCTCCTTAAATCTGCATCACTGGAGACATTTTTGATCAATTGAAATCAGAAATCTAAAATGAATCTCCAATTGGATTTTACATGAATACATTTAAATGCATGTATGTATATCTTTACATGGGAAACTTTGCTGGCTGGTTTTCTATCCATCTATCCCTTTTCTAAACATGACTATTGACAGCAGGGTTGCAGGAAAGCTAGAGACCAGCCCCGCAAGCATCAGGCATAAAGCAGTAACAGTACTTGGACAGGCTGCTAGTGCATCACAGTGTAAACACACACACACAGCAGGGGACAATCTAACTGTGCAAAATCACCTACCCTGCAGTCTACGGACTGTGTAAGGAAGCCAGAGTACCTTGGGGAAACTCTGACATGAGCAGAACGTGCAAACTCCATGCAGGGAGCACCTGGGACCCAAAGTTCTTTTTGCAATGCAGCAGTACTACTACCACTGTACCACCAGTTATTTTACATTGTTTTTAAAATCAAACTAGTTTTATGAGATTTTGAATCAGAAGAGAGTATTAAAATTAATTAAAAAAAGACAGTAATCCCTGAAACTCTGGAGACTTCAATAACATCAGAACCACCACATAACTAATTCACAGTCATTACCTTAGATAGTAGCTTGAAACGGAATAAGCATAGTTTATTATTCCATTTTATTCTCCCTGCTCCTATTGTCCCCACATTAGCACAAATGTAACAGCTATATAATCCTAGTTGCACATACTCAACTTTGTTTGGCAAAAATCACAACTATTGGGTTCACAAGTTTAACTGAAAAGGAAAAAATAAATAAGAAGGCTTGCATTCCTAATTATGATAGCCAGAGCTCGAAGTTTGTATCACTCTCTGACTTTCCTTTAAATTTATTTTCAAATCTTTATCCAAGCATCAAATAAGCACAAGTTTATCTATTAATAGATTAGGTGGGAATACATGCTATTTTGTCACATGATTTCATTAATTGAGATCTTATCTGTGACAATACAACCTGTCAAAAAACTTCAACAACTGCTTGCTAGATCTTTTCTCTTTTTTGTTAGACTGAATTCTAACACAATTCAGTCAATGTGAGACATGGGTGTAAGTCAGATATTTACAGTTACCCCCAACAAGGAAGTAACTGGATAATTTAAAAGCAGCTTTAAAAATAGATAACCTTAAATCTTCTCCATAAGGATCCCCAAAAGAGAGCTATGTGCTGCAACCATGTACAGCTGCCACCCATAAAGGCGAAGCAGACAGAAAGGACACAACATCATTTACACGTAGGTGGTATTGATCAGCTGTATAGAGAAATAGGATTGCCAATAGCTGCACTGAAAAGGCACGAAATGAGCAGCAACTGGTGGGCCATGTTTGATAGCAGGCAATGAAAAATACATGACAGACTAGGCAGCCACTCAGCTTGCCAGACAAACACACCAAATAGTGCTGCTTCATAAGGTAAGTGAAAGAACCAAACAAACAGTCAGCAATGAGTAATATGGTTGGCCAGGCACCAAACTGTTACTACTTAAAGTGACAAACAAAAAGAAAAACAGAACCACAAACAGCTGTCTCAACATTGATGGACTGCTGCCATTGAGGACCACAAAGACTGTCAGAGAAACTGGATGTGTATCTCTCAACAAAATCTACAGAAAACAAAACAAAAAAACACAAACTACAGCCACCACCCAGGAGGAACACAGACAGCTCAACTGGGCGATGAAGTTATTTTCTTCTACTTGACTGGCCAGATAACTGCTGCTTGGGATAAATGGCCAGATGGAGAAAAGGAAATATCAAAACAAAAAACAAACAGCAGGGTCCACTATTAAAGTTCCTTTATATTTTTTTAATGTTTTAGATTTTACCTCACAAACAAAAGAAACACTGTTTATCTTTTAACAAACAAAAACATAACTCATTTGTTGATACAAAAAAAAACCTCTTTTCTTGTTTTTTCTTTTAATTCAGATTTGTTTTCCCTTAAATATGATTTCAGTCACTCATTATCCAACCCGCTATATCCTAACTACAGGGTTACAGGGGTCTGCTAGAGCCAATCCCAGCCAGTACAGGGCACAAGGCAGGAACAAACCCCAGGCAGGGTGCCAGCCCACCACAGGGCACAAACACACACCAAGCACAATTTAGGATCACCAATGCACCTAACCTACATGTCTTTGGACTGTGGGAGGAAACCGGAGCACCCAAAGGAAACCCACACAGACATGGGGAGAACATGCAAACTCCACACAGGGAGGACCCAGGAAGCGAACCCAGGTCTACTTACTGTGAGGCAGCAGCGCTACCACTGTGCCACCATGCCACCATTAAATATGATTTTTTAAGATTATAAAACAAAGCACCAGTCAACTACTGTCCCTACTGCACAGCTTTAAAAATTGGCAGGTTCTCTATAGAACAACAGGTTTCTACAATCAGAACACATTTAAGTCCTTAATGTGCTTTATCACAAGAGGTTGGAAGCAAATGAGAACATAAAGATAGGAATTAAAGCAAAGCCCACATGAAAGATAAAAGATAAAAAGCCAGAAATTATATAAAACTAGTGTAAGTGCCAGGCATCCTGGCTGCGATGGACAATGAATTCTTGCCCGGCCAGGAAGCCAAAATAGAAGGATGGCCGGAGAGGAGACATAACCAGACCATAATGCCTTGCAATCTTCATCCCGACTGGGAACAAAGAATAACGGATTGACTGGGCGAAGGTGGATGCTGGGAGCAGTTCATTCTACCACCCAGCAGGTGAAAGTATTCCTCTTGGCTGTTCCCAGTTAGGACACTTTCAGGGTAGTATAGAAATTGGAGTACAGCAGCACAGCCCTGTTGGGGTCATTGGGTGCCTCTAGAGGGAGCTGTTATGGGGAGGACTGTCCTGGTTTCCACATAACCCAGAAATATACCAGACAGCCTGAGAAGCAACAGACCAAATCCATACACTTAATGGCAACTCAACTAAGTGACTGCACATTCCAACAGAATTTTAAACTAAGGAAGGTAAAAAACTGAACTGAGAAAAGACCAGAAGAAAACTGGCAATTTTATACTGATCACTTCCACTGAAGGAAGTAGGTGTTAATTAGATGACCTTTGAGATCTATTTTTAAATTTTCTTTTTTTTACTTATCACCATTTTCAACTTATCACAATGTATTGTGATCATAATTACAAAAAATCTTTTTATAGAAACAAAGCACAGCAGCATTTCTGGCCTCAATGTAGTGTCTTTCAGATCCTTAAGTCCAACTGACCCAAAATTTTATAGGCAAATTTTAAAGCTTTCTGCATTTTATTATTTTTCTATTTCTATTTGTCTGGCCATTTGATGATCATCAGATGTGTTTGTTTGTTATCTCCCTTGTTTTTTTTCTGTTGAAAAGTTTGTATGTGCATGCTCATATGCTTGTTAATGTAACTTGCCAGTATATTCAACTTTAACTCCTTGTATTGCTAGCATCTACAAACTCATCCTTAAGCACACAGTTCCTTTCATGCCCAAAGCCCCAACTGAAAGATGAAAATCTCTAAATAAAAAGAGCCATATCATTTATTGGCTCTGCACAAGACACCAGAATTTTAAACACTGGGGATACAATAATTCACCTTGTGTGTCTCTGAGGTCTATTTCAAGGATCTGAAGAACCTAATTATTTAAACCTTTCAGAAACATAAAATTAAAAATTTCCCCCAAGAATGTTAAGCAAAATACAAAACAGTTTTCATTGGACTTGCCAGAGGAGCCAGGCATCCAGTGCATGACATTTAAAATGGTATCAAGAATGCTTCTATACCTACACCTTTTTCTTTTACACCAAGTGTTTATTATTATTATTATTATTATTATTATTATTATTACTATCATCATCATCTCTAATCGGGGACTTTAACCCAGCCAATCAAATGTGAAACTTAGTCCAAGCTTGATTTTGTATATGAATAAAATTTTAAAGGGTTAATTAATTGAAACGATTTCTTTAATTTTGAGAATAGAAAACATTTGTTATTTAACAAAATATACATGTATTGTATTAGAAAAGTGCTTATGAATGTCTAGGTGTGTTGCTACTGCTTTAAATGTGCACCTAGTGTATAGTTTCCTATTTAAAACAAATAAAAGCCTGCATTGCACTTTTACTGATTTATAATAACATAAGATTATAATCCTATTAATAATGCTGTATGTGCAACATGCAAATTTCGTAAATAACATCATTTATTATACTGTAAGCATGGATTTTAATTCTGTTGTGTTTCTGATATCCTGAATGCAACTCAGGTGGGAATGCTCAGATTAGATTTTTGAAAATAACCTGACTTCTTTTTCTCATGTCACTCTTTATGCAAAGCAGCTAATCTACACATATACAGGATGTTAAGGCTATAGTGAAGTGCCATGTATGACTTCAATTTGGAGGCGTTTATTTAGTGCATGCATAAGCAGGATGAATATATCACAGGTAAAAAAAAAAAAGTTAAAAATATCTAAAAGGAGCTGATAAAATCTCCTTTATAGTGCGAATGAAAAGTGTAAATAGGTAGAAAAATACATTTTCCTAATGTAATGTTATACAGGTTACTCTGCTACACCATACAATAAAGGCTATTGCACATTCACATATGTTACTTTTTTCAATGCACTACCTGTGTAAACAAACATATCAGATCTACAGTAGGTTGCATACAGAAACTGTATATCTATGAACGGTCTATCAAAAAATCCAAACAGAAAAACTTCATTTGTATTTGATCTTGTAATGTTAACATTGCATAATACTACAGAATGTACTACCTTAACACTCCTCCTGTCTTACTAACTTACTCCATGAAGAACAGTCCTGCCTCTGTTTCTCTTCACTCTACACACCCCAGACTATAAATATAACTCCAGTTCATGTCACTTGCAGAAATTCTCAGATGATTCCACACTTTTGGGGTGTATTGATAAGGAGGATGAGACAGAGTATAGGAGAACTGTGTTTCTTAGTGCGAAAGAATTATCTTCAGATTAACATCAGCAAACAAACTGGTTATTGACTTTTGCCATGCCAAAAAAGTCTCTATGTTTGGTCACTAATGAGGGAGTGAATGTAGAGGGGGGTCCACATCAATGACAGGTTGGTCTGGTCTAATAACACAGAGGAACTATAGAAGAAAGGGCAGAACAGTATCTTTTTTCTAAGGAGACTGTATTCCCTCAAAGCGGGTAATGATATCTTTTGCATTTTCTTTAACTCTGTGATGGTCAGTGCAATTTTCTATGCTGCAGTGCTCTGGGCTCGTAACATCACTTCAAGAGAGGCCCACCGAATTAACAAGCTAATTAAAAGGGCATGCTCAGTTATGGAACACACTCTGTACTCCCCTGGAGGTAGTAGCAAAGGAAACAAAACCGTGTGCCATTCTAAACCATGCTGCATACCCTCTCCCTGATAGACTAACACTGAAATCCAGTGAATCATTCAGCATATGCATGTCAAGAAACGCTACTGGGGCTCCTTCATACAAACAGCAATACACCTGTATAATGCTGTACTGTGACTGTGACTGACAAGTCAGAACTTTTGTTTCTTTTTAATTCTCTTCCTTTTTAGTCATACTGATGTTTTTTCAGACCATAGTGTCTGTCTGTCTATCTATCTATCTAAAGAGCTTCTGTAAAAAAACAGATTTCCCCAAGTTCTATACAGTTACCATGGCCCTGTCCATACTACTATGTTTTCATTTAAAAACACATACAACCCCAGTGTTTTCAACCCACAAAAATGAAGTCTTCTGAAAACACTGTCCAAAGCCATATACCTTAGAAAACATTGCCTCACCATTTGTAATGCGCATGGATAAAAATGAAGATTTCTGAAAACGGCAACTCTATTCATACTCTTATTGCTTCGCCCTTATTATGTAGCCCTTCCTTAAATGGATTCTGCTTATTACAACTGCTTATTCCCTGATTGGACAACTTTCATGGAAGAAAACTATATTCCAACATAGTGGACATGGAAGAGTAGTTTTCCATGGTGCTTGTTGCGTTGCCTGCCTGTATGCATCTAAGTTGTGTTTTGTACAGCTTGAATACTGCATACATGCACAAAAGGCAGGTAATTTACTTGTTGCTACAGTTTTGAGATAAATCCCATGGCCAGGGGCATTACCACCCCTTCAAGGATTTTTCCGCTGGTGCGTGCATTCCCAGGTGACTGGTTATATCATATACATTTTCACTTGTTTTAGAATATATAGTGATACTTTCGTAAACAATGTGAAAATGCTAGTAAGGACAGAGATCATTTTTATTTAAAAACACTGTTTTCAAATGAAAATGTAGTATTAGTAGTGTGGAAGGTTACAAAGGTTTCATTTCCTAGAAGGTTTCTACCTTCTAGGAAATGAAACAATAGGTTAAGCACTAAAGGGTGGAAGGTTACAAAGTAACCAATCATTTGTTAGTGTCAACAATATTTATAATGTTGAGACTGTAGAAGATGTCTGTTTGCATATCTATAATCACAGAGTAGAATTTCCATTTGCATTAGAAGCTTGCATGTCCTTCCTTAACAAGTTGTGAGTACATGGTACCAGGAAA
Organism: Erpetoichthys calabaricus; assembly: GCF_900747795.2. NCBI lineage: Eukaryota > Metazoa > Chordata > Cladistia > Polypteriformes > Polypteridae > Erpetoichthys > Erpetoichthys calabaricus. Next base: position 101,102,372 of record NC_041406.2, read on the forward strand.
GGCTTTGGATCAAGCTAACTTTTTTCCTGAAAATCCAGAATGTGTGCCTCTTTATTTCAGCTAAATCACACAAAAGGTTTTGAAAAAGAAAATAGTTTTTAGAAGAAAACCAACACAATGGCTTCTGGAACACTCATGGCATTTGACAAACCTTCCGCCCGATGGATACTTTCCACAGCGGCCCTATACCTACTACACCAAACAATGAGCTATATCAGAACAACAAAACCTTGGGAGTAAAGAGAAGGTAATCCTTCTCCATCATGGAGCCAACAGATTACCTGTATTACCAGGAACACACTTTACTACAAATTGGAAGCCACAACTAGTTACTACTGCATAAAATGACTAATTCTGATTTTAACAACAATCACAGTTACACACCCTACACCTTAAAGGTTGTGGTTTTAGTTGTGTTCCTCCTAATTCAAATGTGCGTATACTTAGATGTTGATCTGAGAATGGAAAGACGAAATTAATAATGTACAAAAATGATGCTTTGTCTTTTTCTTCTGACAAATCCACTTGCTTTAATCTGTTTGATCACATAAGTTTTACTAAACGATGTGCTAAGATGTTAACAAACATAGGTGAATAATTCTGTAATTATCAACAAAAAAGAGGAAAAAGGGCAAATGGATGTATAGCTTTAATGCACTAGAAATAAGAATTAGCTCTTCAGAATTATTTTTGTTTGTCATTTGTTTAAAACGTTTATTTATTTACCTCCCCCCTTCACAAAGCTCTATAGAAAATCAAGAATCCAAATGTTAAAAATTTTCATTGTATATTTCCATTTTTGTCATGTCAAGTTATGTCAGTCAGCCGGAGACAAATTATTGGGGATGAATATTAGTTAGTGTGAATTTAAATTAGAAGTATAGCTTTATCCTCTGTGTTTTTATCTTTTTTAAAAAACTGGTGTGTGGCAAATTGTTACGTATCTGAATCTGAATAATTTGTTTAACTTTGCCAACCAGTAAGAGGAGCCTATCCACTTATGCAATGTGGCAAGAAAACAAAGGTTACCCTTAGTTATGCATACAACATTCCTTCATCTCTTTTGTTCCACCTTGAGAGTTTCCTATAAGAAAGATATAGCTAGTCACCGTTTATGTGGCACTTGCACAAAAATTAATGATGCAATTGCCTCAAAAGTGTGGATTCTGTTTTGCCTTTGAATTGTTACTTTAATCACAAAACATATTTAATAAACACTAAAATAATTCTCTTGACTTAATATTGACTTAATATTGTATCTTCATATCTTGGTAATATCTTGTTGGTGTCTTCATGCTGCTTGCAGTCCAAGCTTCTACTGAATCCATCATTATATCCCTGAAAATATGGATTCAAGTTTGAAGTGCAGATAGCAAGACTTCAAGGCAATTCCCCACAAGCTAACAGTTTGATCATACTTTTCATTTTTTGATATCTTTCACAACAGCATGACGTTTCTCAACCTTCTCAGCCTTCCATTATCACTGTCATTAAAAACCCCAGAGAATATGAATACAATTTTCAGTTACCTAATCTTAACTGTCAGTACGGATGCCCTTGAGCAACTATTGATTAATCAACAAGTAATTTGCATTCCTATGAGACATAGACACACACTCCATGAAATTCTACTCTAGGCCAGTTAAATCTAATGCCACTACAACAACAACAACTGGTACTAAGCTAACATAAGACTAATGTATGTCCATCATCTGATCCAGAAACAACACAATAATACTTGCCATTACTAAGTGACATGATAACCAAGATGGACACATACCAGGTGACTGGTACCCGGTTTAAACTATTATTGCTTCTCAATACTTTTATTTAGCTTTGTTGAATGTGTTGCAATAAAATGTTTATCAAAGCCCTAAAGCATACTAGTGAATAGCTGGTTAACTAGGCCAAAGAAAGACCATACTTTTGTGTATTAAAGAGAACTGTGGTCGGTGCATAACCTATCAGCCTGCTGTCACCAACCTGTTCCTAGACACCTCTGTGAGCAGCCTCCAATTGGATTTAGGTCACAATATTTTAATTGTAACACAGAATTCAGAGGTTGGTGATATTATAATATGTTATATTAACAACAATAAATAAATAGTCAGTTTTAAGCGATATTTGTGTACATGCTGACCAAGTTAACATAGAAATGTTATTTCAAATTCCTCACAAACTTAGACTGTCACAAAGCGGTTAAGTGCCATGAACATTAACAAAAGACCTCATCTGGGATGAATTAACATTGTGCCACCAGCTCAAGGAAACTATTTAGACATTATAAGATGCAACATCATCATTTGAGAAAATAGTTCTAATTTGCTGATGCAAAGGCAATATATCAAGATTAATTAAATTACAATGATGATTGTACCAAGGAGAAGAAAGAAAATAACAGCACAAAAAGGGATCAGGAAAGCAAAAGCGAATGGGACAAAAGCTCAAAATTCATAGCAAGGCACAAATCACTTCTGACATTTTACTCATATCCCATAAAGCTTCTAAGCCCACTAATGCTTCTTCTTTGAAGCTAAAGTCAGATCTCATTCATCATTGCTCAAATGCATATACTCAGTCCAAAACCAAAATCTACTTTACTACCAAGAAATTCTTTATAGAGAGAAAAGAGTCTCTTACGCATTTCTTACAAAATGTATCAAGGATGCTTCTTACTTTAAAACATGTACTTGCTTCACCTGCGCTTCTCATTTTACTACCTTATAAATAAATTCCTTTAAATGCTTCCATCGTTATCCTTATTTCATACAATTAAAATGTATGCTGCGATAGCCATACAGGATGGTTCAATTTCACACATTAACTACTGGGAGTTTAGATTTTCACCATTTGTTAGGCTTATGCCACACAGATTATAAACACATTAAATTCTGGTTCCGCAATAAACATGTGTAGAAATGTTCTTTATTAAAATGCATTTACGCTTTTGAGACAGACTGTATGAGCTGCAGGAGAACTAAAAATATGTTGTCTGACAGCACCCTTACACATGTGCCATCTTTCAAGAGCATGAAATGAGAAGCTTAATGTGAGGCAGGCCTTGTGCATTTGCATGCTGACATTTAGAAATGAATAAAATGGGCTAAATAGGATTTTCCAACGCAATGAAGGCAGCCAAACGAGTTGGCACGCACTGCTGTCAAGCAGTGAAATGACACAGATGCTGCCATTAGGAATTAAATAAGGCACCCAAGAGATTACACAGTGCATCTCTCTCTCTCACTCTTTCATAATGGCAGTTTGTTAAACTCCTGAAAAGTAGCCTAATCTCTCAATTTGATGCCCACATTTACAACACAATGGATGGGAAATACTTGCTGATTCAGGGCTTGTTGACTTTTTAAGAACAATGGAAACATTAAACCCTCAATCAGCATAATCAGTGCTGCTTTTTCAATATTATCTCAACCCATACAAGTAATACTAGTGGCCACCCAATCTCCCAATGCCTTCTCAGTACAACCCATCCCGTCTCCATCCGTGCCTGTGACCAGCACATTTGTAAGAAGTCCAAGGATGAAGATTTCTCTTATTTATTCATGCAACTACACAAACAGAGAAGTCCCTTTTAAGCACTACTAGCAGAACGCAAAGTTTGACATTGACCAATTCACTATTTTTCCACATAAAATGTTTAGTTTTTAAAATAAATCAAAAGTATCAAAACTAATATTAATGGTTTATGGTATACAGAAAACAGGATTTTAATAACTAATTAGTCCCTACTCACCTAAGCAACAATCCTTGTTATCTGAATAAAACTTCATGTTCTGTTGTTGCACACAGTGAATAAACAATTGTCCAACCATGAGCTACAGTGATCCCTCGCTATATCGCGCTTCGCCTTTCGCGGCTTCACTCTATCGCGGATTTTATATGTAAGCATATTTAAATATATATCGCGGATTTTTCGCTGCTTCGTGGGTTAAAAGACAATGGGTCTTTTAATTTCTGGTACACGCTTCCTCAGTTGGTTTGCCCAGTTGATTTCATACAAGGGACGCTATTGGCAGATGGCTGAGAAGCTACCCAACTTACTTTTCTTTCTCTCTCTCTTGCGCTGACTATCTGTGATCCTGACGTAGGGGGTGTGAGCAGGGGGGCTGTTCGCACAGCTAGACGATACGGACGCTCGTCTAAAAATGCTGAAAGATTATCTTCACGTTGCTACCTTCTGTGTGCAGCTGCTTAGTGAAGCGACATGCTGCACGGTGCTTCGCATACTTAAAAGCTCAAAGGGCACGTATTGATTTTTGACTTTGTTTTTCTCTCTCTCTGCTCCTGATGGAGGGGGTGTGAGCTGCCGCCTTCAACAGCTTTGTACCGGCGGTGCTTCGCATACTTAAGCCAAACAGCCCTATTGATTTGTTTGCTTTCCTCTCTGTTTCCTTTGAAGAGGAAGATATGTTTGCATTCTTTTAATTGTGAGACGGAACTGTCATCTCTGTCTTGTCATGGAGCACAGTTTAAACTTTTGAAAAAGAGACAAATGTTTGTTTGCAGTGTTTGAATAATGTTCCTGTCTCTCTACAACCTCCTGTGTTTCTTCGCAAATCTGTGACCCAAGCATGACAATATAAAAATAACCATATAAACATATGGTTTCTACGTCGCGGATTTTCTTATTTCGCGGGTGGCTCTGGAACGCAACCCCTGCGATGGAGGAGGGATTACTGTATTACCACTCTCCTGGTTGACAGTTTCTACTACCTGCACTGCCACAGAAAGCAATTCTAAAACTTATACTTTGAAGGTGATTTCTATACACAGATTGTTGTAAACAGCAAGGTTACCTGACATTGTCTGCTTTTGAATGAGCACAACAGCAGCACTGAACACTAATTATTATGAGTGAATTATTTTATCATGGGAAGTTCTCATGAAGATTTATTTATGCACATGCATTAATAACAGTGACTCCAACATAAAAAAAACACTAACCGTAGCCCATATTGTGGGAATCAGGGCAGGAGTATAAAATGCAACGTAATATTAGGCTCCTAATTAAAGCCAAATGCAGGAAGTGGTGTATTTCAAAACCAAAAGACATTCATAATAATTCCATTCTAAATTGAAATGAAAAGGTAAATGTAAAGCAATTCAAGAGAACCAACCAAGAGCAAGACAAAAATACTCCCAGTTGCAAAAAACAAAATATAATAAAACATTCCTGTCATGCCAAAGAGGTTACTAATTGCTATGGCCTCTTCTCATATGTTGCCTTTGTTCTAGGACTCTTTTCATACTGATAATGTCACAAGGCCTTGCCCTCAGGGTATTTCTATATCATGAACCATCGCACATTAATGAGCACATTTTTTGTTATATGCTTTGAAACATTTCTTTTGTGTAACATTGTATGATTTAGGAACCTTTTCTTGACATCTCAATGCTGGGTGTAATGATGGTATGTTGGATAGCACTACTGCAGCCTAACAGATCAAGTGTTTTGCATTCAAAATCCACACCCGGTCAATTTTTATGCAATTTGAACATTTTCACCAGGTAATATGGATTTTTCTCTTAGTACTCGTTTTTTTTTTTTTAATTGGCCCCAAATTATATGGTGAGTGTGTGCATGAGAAGGTCCTATCATGGATTGGCACCCCTCCATTTATGGTCTAACCCAGGGGTGGGCAAATTCATTCCTGGAGGGCCGCAGTGGCTGCAGGTTTTTGTTCCAACCCAGTTGCTTAATAAGAAGCACTTATTGCTCTAGAAACACTTCTGCTTCATTTTAGTTATCTCCCTCGTTAAGATTATGAACCCTTATTGCTTATTTAAGTCTTAAACAGCTGCATTCTTGGTTTTTAATTGCTTCTTATTAGCAATAAGATGCAAATGACAAAAGAAACCAGCAGTTATCCATTTTGCTTGTTACCCTTTACACCTGTGTGTATTTATCATGCACTATTTGATTTAATTAAATACTTGGAAGGAAAGAGAAGAGAAAAAAGTGAAGGATTGAGAATTACCCATCCGTTTTACACTTCAAAGTATTTGGATGATATCGTTAAAATGGAAAAAAAATCTAGGATATGAGAATGAATTGACATAGCAGAGTTAAAGCACTAACAAGCCATGAAATGTAATTATTGGCAAGGATTGTTTTCTAATTAAGCAACTGGGTTGGCACAAAAACCCGCAGCCACTGCGGCCCTCCAGGAATGACTTTGCCCACCCCTGGTCTAACCTCCTATGGTTCCATACTGAATTAAGCACATTTGAGCATATTATGTTATGTTATGTTATTTGACATTTATTTTGAATCTTTTCTAATTATGAACCATGCTCCAACATCCTTTAGCTTCCTCTCGACCTTATGAGTCTGATTAAGCCATTATTTAAGATCACGGCCATAAGTCCAATGAGACTATGAATTGCTGAGGTCCAAACCGAGAACTGGTCCAAACAAAGACTTTTTTATCAAGTAAGTGTCCCCATATACGGCAAAATGTTTCACTTCACAAAATGGTGTTAAGTGACTGTGCTGCACTGATTTGCCTGATGCAAATTATGATTTAGAGACAGAAAAACCCAAAGACAATTGCAAAGGAAAAATTGTCCAAGTAGCTTTATCAAAATTTCAGCAGTAAAATCAACTTCAAAAAAGTTGTTTCCATGCTACATACTGTGTGTCTGTATTCAATTAGAATATTTACTTTCATTGTTCTCATTTCTAAGCAAAGATATCAGAATGACATCTTTTCACTTATCTCATACATGATAAAATGTGACTAAATCTTAATATTCACATTTACCTATGTGGTGGACACTTGTACAGATCCCCTGTATTTGAATCCATTTATCTGTGAAAGACATAAATTTGAAGTTCAAACTTTAGGAGTTATGATTCCCTTGAACTACATGCCAGCTTTTAATTAAAAAGGAGCAAACGTAGTTCTCCAGCCCAACTCTATGTGCCTGCAACTGAAGCATGACTGTTGAGCTGTGCATACTCCTGAAAATAAAAACACATCTCTTATTTTGAGTCTAAAATTCCCAAGTGGGTAGAGGCTGGGTAATTGTAAAAATAATTTTTTCTTCATAGCAACCCTTTTGTAACTAAGACAAAATGATCAATTGACAATAAGTAAAATGTTCCTTAAGTGCTAATAATTAAGTCAAACCACAAATTACATAAGCACAGGATATGGACAATAAACTTCAAAACATAAATGTTAAAATTATGTTTGCAAGTTATTTTTGAATATTTAATCAGCTCTTCAGCTATATGAAAGTTAGATTTAAAAGAAGTATATCACTATTCCGTGTGAGCCACAAGTCATAAAAGCTCATCAGTGTTTAAGATAAACCACAGCTGCAGACGTTACAAGTCATTAAGAATTCTGATTAGTGGATATGTTTAATGTGAGCACAGTAAAATACTTATTACAAAACGGTACGTTTTTGACTCAAAAATATTCCTTAAAAACCTATAAAACAAGTGAGAGCAATGTCAAAATAAAGAAGCAAAAATAATATTTATAAATAACTTGTTAATTATAAAACATGGTCAAATACATGCACACAGCAACATCTAACAACATTCAGAGCAATGCCACATCAGCTACCTAATGGGTTGTGCACCAGTTCAAATAACTACATCATAAGGTGGGACACTGTTTAAGGAAGTGTCTTAGTATTGTCTAAACATTACACAAAACCACCCAAGTGGATGCACCCCAAGTGGCCTCCCAGTGTACACTACAGAAAAACAGATTTTACTTTCACAGTTTATCATGTGATGGCAAAAATACATATAAACATCATGTTACAGGAGATGAAAACACAATTTAAACATGCAAGTGATTTTGGTTAATATTGTCATTATTCATTTCTACAGCTAATACAAAACTAATAAACAATATATTTAAAAATAACTGTTCATTTAAGAAAACCTGTCTGGACACTGGAATGTGATGTTAATTGTACTGGACTATGATACACTGCAGCTTTGTTTTGACTAATAATGCTGAAACATGTCTGAATTCATGTTTTTGGTAAACTTCTATCCTCTAAGATCTCCTTTCCTAACTAGAAAGGAGAGGCTAGGGAATACAAAAAACAGTAGCATATCATGTAGAGATGGGAAAAAAAATCAAAATAACATATTAATGCACTGAGCTGAAGAATTTTTTTTTTTGGAATATCAAAATCAACAGATTCTAAATTCCCATAACGTTCAGGTTAATTTTTGTTTTTGCATTGCTATGGGAAGACTGGGCTTTAAAATGAAATACTCCAGAACACTACAAACTAGGGTGGTTTATCCCCTTCAGGTCTCTTTCTTCCTGTCACCCATAGAGGACTAAGTAACTTTTTTGTAAAAGAAACCTGGGCTGAAATTTCACGTCACACTCATCTGGGCACTCTCACATGCTGAGTCCTAAGTAAATATTTTATTGTTAAAAAACATGCTAATGGTCTAATGACATGTAGCAAATATGGAAATATGCTTGTATGTGTCCAGCTAAATTTTAAATGTACATTTGTATATATTTAAATCATATAGTGCATTCCAAATATATACTGTGTATATATATATATATATATATATATATATATATATATATATATATATATATATATATATATATACAGTGGAACCTCTAGATACGAGTTTAATTCGTTCCAGCACTGAGCTTGTATAGCGAATTTCTCGTATCTAGAACAAACTTCCCCATTGAAAATAATGGAAATCCAGTTAATCCGTTCCGCATCCCAAATATATTAACATAAAAATCAATTTTCCTAACAAATAACACTGATAAATTATATATACTGTAGTCTACCTTTAATAAATAACACTGGTAAATAATATAACTGATTATTAAAAGAATCAAAACAGGTGTCCAAAGTGCAGTAGAGCATTCAATAAATCTTTAAATAAATAATCCTTAAAACAGTTGTGAAGTGGAGGTTTAAAGTACACAAGAATAACAATCCTTTAACACGAGGTTAAAACGTCAACAGGAAGCCGTCTTCAAAAAACAGATGACAATCCCCGGTGCTTCTTCTCTGTTAGCGTCTCACCTGCTTCTCCCATGCGGGCTCTGCAACAGGCGAGACACTTAATGCAGCTGACCTTCTCTACACAGTCCTGCTTCAGCTGTTTGGCTCGCCTGTTCAGCTACACGCGAGCCTGCACTCGCTCGCTCTCCCGCACCGACTTCCTACTGCTGCAGATTCCTGCCTCCTCCTGCTACCTCCGTTCTCTCTCCTCTCCTCTCTTTTCTTTTACTTCTTCTCCCCCTTAACCGGCTCGCGCTTCTCTATATATGCGGGGAAGACATGGCAGCTGCAGCCCATCAGCCACAGGACAAATCATGGATGTGGGCAGTTTCCCACCTGTGCACTTAGGTGAGAAACGCAGACACCGCAGATCGCCCTGCGGCTCGCTACTGCTACCACGCCCCCTCGCTAAGCCGCGAGCTATACCCACAGCCTGGCTCGTGGCTCGTTACGCGAGCCAATGCTCGTATTTAGATCTGAATTTTTCGCTCATACTTTCCTCGTATTTTGAATTTCTCGTATACAGAGGTGATCATATCTCGAGGTACCACTGTATATATATATATATATATATATAGCTGACAAGCCTACTACAAACATCAAGGCTTATCTCATAAGAAATAATCCAAACCTAAAGTTAGATGATGTAAAAAACGTGTTTATGTACTGTGAACAAGTATTTCCAGCCTTACTGTGGAGAAATTCTTGAAATTTACAAGGGATGAATCAAGTCAACATTTTAACCAAAAACAAACAAATAAATAAAAAATAAAACAGATTTACATTTTTGACTAAAGTGGGATGATTTTAGCTATCTTCAGTAAAATAATATTGTGAATAATATATTGCAATACATTGCTGAACTGAATCATGATGCTCAATATATTGCAAAACATAAACACTGCAATATTTTTGGATTGTTAACCAAGAATCATGGTAAAATTGTATTGTAGTGTACCAGGTAATTCAACGCCCTAAGAGGCTAGATGCTGACCACTAGTGTAAGTAGAACACCATACAGCATAATACTGCCCAAGTACCTGTGGGCAGTATCCCATTGCTAAAGAAATGCAAAGATGGGGTATCCCTAAGTACTAAATTGATATACAGCTACCTGTAATGCCACAAAGTGCTGTAACACACAAGCACTGATGCCTACATTCACTTGCTACATTAAGTATCTTTAGTAGTTAATATAGGTGCTTAAGATTTAATTTCATGCAATTCAGTTTAGCAGGAGATAAATTAAAAGTGCAGGGAGTAAAAATGGCATTCCATATTACACAGGAGCTGACCAATGCTAGCTGTATTGTTTTTGCAGTTTTATTACAATAACATACTGTTTGCTCTGGCTTATTAATGGATACATTTTTCAGACAATGCTGCTCTGGATTTTGTGAGCAATAGATTATTGCTTTATTACCAACAGTACCAACCATTATTTTCAAAACAAGACGTATCTTATCCGATACGGATGTGTAGTTGAGTGCAGCTGTGACACAAGTTGAGCGGGACAGGCTGGAACCTCTCTCAGTAGCTTGTTGTGTGAACGTACAACATGCATGTACCACGAAACTGAGTTTGTCTGCCTGGGTTGAATGAGAAGTGAGGGGCATGCAAGTGCTGAAAAAATTTAAAAGTGCTTTCAGCCGCCATTTCACCAAGTGGAAGTTACACTGCATATGCTTTTATATATATCTATATCTTCCTTAGAATTCACACCAACTCCAGTGGCTGTGGCAGAGCATGAGCAGAGTGGACTGCTCCATACACGCGCGCACACACACACACACATCACACACACGCATCTTTTGTAGTGAGAATTGAGGTGCACGAAAGCACAGAAAAAATGTAAAAGTGCATGAATGCACCATCTAGTGCAGTGTTTCCCAAACTCAGTCCTGGTGAACCCCTGTGGCTGCAGGTTTTTGTTCTAACCAGCTTCTGTTTTTAATTGAACTCCTGGGCTAATTAAGAGAACTGATATTTCCCAAGTTCTGTGTTTAGGAAACAATATAGAAATTAGAAAACTAAGTTTAAAATGTACCAAGCAGTTATATAGGAATAATGTCTTTTTTTTCTTTTTAACAGTATTTTCATCTTGATTTTCATTCTACTTTTCTAGGTCTTCTAATTGTTTAATTAATCCATTATTTACTCATTAGTGGGTCGGTTCCTAAAGTACTTGCAGCCTTTGATTATTTAGTGTTGTTTGCCTGGGTGTCTGCTCTGCTCGTTTTAAATTGTCATTATTAAGATACAACAAAGGGGGGAAAACTGCACAGAGAAAGGGCAAAGTATAATGAAATCAGCAAATGAGAGTTAAGCATTTAAATGTATAGCAAAAGCAAAAATATTTCTAAATGTCTTATAAATGTAAAAATCATGCTGCTATGCTTTTCTGAATGTCGAATAAAAGAAAAAAAAAATACCAGCTAATTAAATGAGATCAGTGCGATCAGGTGTTGTCACTGATTAGGAATCCGGTTGGAACAAAAACCTGCAGCCACTGGGGTTCACCAGGACCAAGTTTGGGAAACACTGATCTAGTGGCTGTGGCTGTGGCTGAGCTTGAGGAGCGCGGACTGCTCCATATATACACACACACACACACACACACACACACACACACACACACACACACACACACACAGGTCTTTTGTTTATGTATGTCTAATTTTTATAAAATAATAAATAATAACTTGCCCATTAAGTCACAAAAAAGCAATTTCACACAAAGCAATATTGTTAGAAACAAAAAGTACATTATAAAGAGGGTAGAAGCTGAAGAAAAGGAATTCCACGTAGAAAAATGAGTGGAGTTAGAACCTGGTCGTGAAAGGAGGCAGTGCAGTGCATGGAAGCAGATGTACAGGTAGACAGCAACTACCTGCAAACACATCAGAGGCGGTTGTCCATTGCTAAAGTCTACTGGCATGGGTACATGGCCATTTGGGAAAGAAAAGCAGATGGTGATGTCTCTGACCTCAAGTGAGGTGCAAGAAAGAGTCAGTGGTATAAATGTATAGGCGGTAGGCAAGACAGATTAAGACACATGCACCAGTATGGAAGGAGCTGTGGAAAATCCAGGTGGCAGCGCTGAAAGGCAGCCAAGCCAGGAGACAGCAGTAGTATGAGGACTTTCAGGCAGATGCAATCAATATTCCTCTGTGGCCCATCAGACTGGCACCGCCAGCTTAACCCGACACAGACAAGCATGGGACACAAATTCAGGGCACACCAGGTTTATTTTTATTTTTCCCTTGTGAGAAACACCTTCCCTGTTCCCCACAAGTATAACACAGTCCAAAGCAAAGCACAATGCACAAACAATCAATCCCTTCCTTTACTCCTCGGGTCATGCTTTGTCGCTCCTCCTCCCAACTCTGGCTCCCCGAGAAATGGCTGCTGGCTAATTTTATAACGCACCCGGAAATGCTCCAGGTGCTTGATTAATCATTTTCGGCAGCACTTCCGGGTGTGGCGGAAGAACTGCCAAAAAAGGGCTCAGCAGCTACTGCTGCAGCATCCCCTGGCGGCGCCTGCAGAGCCCAACAGGGCTGCACCACACTCCAACTCCCATGAAGCCCTGCTGGAGTCTGAGGCACCGCTGCAACCCAAGGGGGGTAACACTCTGGCCACGCTTACTCCCCCGGTCCTCCCAGCATGGAGGCGGTCTAGCCGCACGCTTCATTCTCCCATTGTAAATCTACATCCAATTACACAGTTTCATACAAAGAAATAAAGGCCCAGAAAACATGCCTATCCTATAGCACATCCCTGCTTTCAACCTGTTGGTAAGTTTTACCTTCCAGAGTCTGCTCTAAATGTATCCTAACTGTTGCCCAGTCTAAGGGTGGTTTCCACCTTGTCCCAAACAAGCTGAAAATGTCTCTGGTTTCCAACTACCCTGAAAATGAATGAGGTGGTTTCAGTAGTCTTATGGTAGGATGGATAATCTAGACAATTAGTGCTAATGGGTAAATGCCTTCTGAAGATACATACTAGTAAAATTATATGTAATTAATCTCAGAAAGGAATAGCTAATTCCTAGCCAGTAGAATGTATTAATAAAATAAGAGATAGTAAGTAAGTAATCTGAAAACTGTAAACTAAGTAAAATATACTTTATATTTAACTAGTACTTATTATTTGTCATTACCACATAAACAATAATCCTGTTTGCAATGTGCCTGAAACAAGCAAACTTGCACTATGGACTATAAATCCACACTGATGTGGCCAAGTCTGCATTCAAAACACAGATGTACCAATTTTGAAAACTGTTAACTATTTATTAGGTATTCAAATTCATCTAGACAAGCTGTATAAATTTGGTGAATAAAGTATGTTTTCAATTCTAAGGGGCTTTTCCCTGATTAATATTTAACCCTACCTCAAAAGACAGGTGAACCTAAACAACTGGCATACTTTCAGATTTCATGCAATGCATTGATACCTTCAGTATTTATTTAATTTTTATTGTAATAATGGAAATCAGTTTTTATTTGCCCCTTAGATTTTTTTTTTATTTGTGAAACAAAAGCAATATACTGTAAACTGCCCCAGAGGACCATAAGCTGAAATCCATTTTTAATTAGGATGATCACCTAAAGACACAGGAAACGGGCAAAAAAAAAAAAAAAAAATCAAAGCATGCCATTTTTGTGACCAGTACTTTTCTTTCAAGAATACAAAGCATTCAGTGCATTGCCAGCAGAAAAAGGCACCAAGAGAGCACAAGAGGATTAAAGCAGGAAAGACCTTTCTGATCAAAGCCCACTTGAAGTGCACCGCCAGTTCCTGCTCTCAAACATCATAAAGGTCTTAAATCTGTTCCGATTGTCCAGACGTTTGCCCATACTGGCTTTGATTAAACAGCTGTCACACAGAGCACTCTTGTTTTGAAATCCCCCAAGGCTGCATAATTTTATTTACCCATCAAAGATCATTTTCCCAAGCTGCAGTGTTCAGAGGCCCACTGTGGGGAGTCCACAGGGGCTGTGCTGTCCTCCCATCAAAGCTACAACCCTGCTGGAACTGAAACAATATCCTTGAACTCCAAGAACAACATGAATACCAAAGTGTTGATTTTAAAATATATCTTCAGTGGTATTTGGAAGTGAGAATTTCCAGTCAGCGCTCATGGGTGCTCATGACATAAAACAGAAGAAAACCTCTAACATCACTGAAGCCCCATATGTAGCCATGTCTTTTGAAGTTTGTAGAGACAACTCCCTTTCATAAATTATGCATGCAGAATATTAAAATCTGTTTCTCCAAAGGAGAGCCCATGCTTGTAAATATTCAGCAACAGTTTGCTACTCTCTGAGTGCCTCATTGCTCAGTACAATGTAAGCTGTTTGAACAGAGCTGACCGATCAGTCAGAACAAACTCCTCTAAAACAGCATAGCTGAAGGAAGTCTGCCTTTAAAAAAGACAGCTTCAATTAGAAATAAAATTACATAAACAAACAATATACAAAATCATTAGTAAAAGAATAACAAATGCACATGAATGCCTAATTAAACCTTTAACTGTGGGCATTCCATAAAAAGGCACATGTGCTAATATCCTTAAAGACAAGAATAAAAAAAATTTGAATTTAAATGCTACTTATACGAGGGACGCTCAAAAAGGTTTCGCACTTTTATATTTTTTTGGTAATTAGGTTACTAAAAAGTTGGTATGACGCTGGGAAAATTGCATTGCAAATGAAGGTGACTATGTAGAAAAGTGATGTAATTTGTTTTTGAAATTCTTAATAAATAAGAGTTTAAAAAAATTGTGGAAACTTTTTGAATGTCCCTCATATATCCTTGAGAACCACACAGACATTCCACTCAAGACCTATCGATTACAATTAAATTACAGTATGTCACCTCCTCTTCTCTCTTGTACCTGCCTAAGCTAAATAAATGCCTACACTACACTATGTTCATTTACTTGTTTAATCTAAAATGAAATAGAGCCGACTATAAAAGAATGATACAAATTAAAGCTTTATAAATTTGACAGCTCACAGATAAAAAAAACCTAGGGAGTTTTGTAATTGATGACTAACGATCAATACATTTATATTTACTTAGACACAAAAAAATGGAAAATCCATCACTTTACAGCCGCACTCAATAACACCACTCTGACATTTAACCACACTTCAGAATGTCACACGTCAGGATGGATGTCTACTTCTAGCTGCTGATACAACTTGCCACTGACGAATTAAAGACAACAGCTCTGAAGGCAATCTTAACACCACTGGAGACTTATCAACAGTCAAGAGTCTGGTGGGTGGCTTCCTAAAAAGAAGAGACAGGCATTTTGGTTGATACTTTTTTTTCAACATTGGGACAGAAGTTGGGAACTAGCCCAAGAAGAAACACAAATCCATTGCAGAATTACCTATTGCATATTTCATATACACTTATATGTGCATATACATATTCACATACTGTATAAAACATTATACGCAAATTAACACTAGTGTTCAAAGGTTTGAAATCACCTAGAATGGTTTATGCTTTTGATAGAAACGGTCATGTAAAGGAAATAACCTGGGCAAGGGGCAAGCATACTAAGATGGTGAAGATGTGTTGTAGATGTGTTGGTTTAACCTGCAAATCTTACACCATGACAAAAATGAGCATGACAACAAGACTCAAAGTAGTCATTCTGCCTTATCAATGTCTCTCCTAAGCAGACAGGTGTTTCCAGATGTGCTGTCCAAGCCCTTCTGCAGAAGCACAAAGAAAAAGCTAGTGCAGAAAACAAGAAATACATCAAGCTTACTTCCTTTCAAAATCAGAAGACATCCACTCAGAACTTTGCAGAAACCACTGCAACCCTGGTATGCCAGTCTACAGTCTGGACATATCTTATCAGAAGTGGTCTTCGTGGAAATGCTGCAAATAAAAAGCCATTCCTCTGATGTAGAAATAAAGCCAAACCATTCACCTCTTAATTGTTAACACAAGGACTGGTGTGCAAAAACATGGAAGCACTTCTTCTAGACTGATGAGTGAAATTTTGAAATTTTTGGCTTTAACAGAAGGCAGTTTTTCTACTGAAGTGCAAGACTGCATATATTAATGTGAAGCACGGCAGAGATTTCCCTGCAGTTTTTAAGCTGATGGAACAAATGGAACTGGTAATGTGATCAAAATGGATCCTCACTGGTGTGAAGTACTGGCAGGTTCTTATCTCTCAAGCAATACAATCAGAGGGGCATCTGATCAACACCAGCTTCATTCCGCAGCATTATGATAACCCAAAAAGCAAGGCCAAAATTATAAAAAGCTATCTGCAACAAAAACAGGGACAGGGAATCCTTAAACAGATTTACGGTGCACCACTGTGCTCTCATCTTAATGTCATATAGACAGTCCCGGTGGGGGATTATTTTGAGAGAGTGAAGCAAGTAAGGAAGCCAAAATCTGCAGTGGTTCTTTGGCAAGTTTTTCCAAGAGGCAAGTAACTGAAAACACGAGGACCATCAGAACCTGCATGCAAGTATACCTAAGCCTACTCCCACACTGCTGTGTTTTCGTTTAAAAACATCACTTTTAAACAAAACAATCTCCATCTAGCATTTTCACATAGTTTATGAAAGTACCTTCACCCACACTTAAACAGCTGTAATCGCATATGACATAGCTATTCACCTACAAAAGGAATGAAGGCATCAGCAGAAATTACATTAATTTGCATCTTCCATTTACACGCAAAGAACAGCAAAGGCAAATAGGAAAAAACAAAAAAAAAAAACAGATTGTTTTGTTTAGACTGACGATGTGCTGGATCTTTTATATTCTAAGTAATGCATGAGAATAAGGCGAGCAAAACCGCGGTGAAAATGTAATGAGCAAGATTCAATCAGGGAAGGAACATGTAATATGCATGAACCAGTCAGAGGGAAATTATATGTTTTCACCCATTCACACTCTGATCATGAGCAATTATCTAATCACCCAATCATGTGGGATGAGCACAATGCATAAAATCATACAGGTCAGGAAATTCAGTTAATGTTCACATCAAACACCAGAAAGGGGAAAAATGTGATCTCAGTGATTCCAACCATGGAGTGATTGTTGGTTCTGATTTGAATATTTCAGTAACTGCTGATTTACTGTGATTTTCATGCACAATAGTCTCTAGAGTTTACTCAGAAAAGTATGAAAAACAAAGAAAAATAAGTTAAAAAACATCCAGTGAGTGGCATTTCTGCAAACAGAAAAACCTTGTTTTGAGAAATGCAGAAAACAACAACCAGACTTGTCCAAACTGACAGAGAGGGTACAGTAACTCAGATAACCACTCCGTACAATTGGGGTAAGCAGAAATGCATCCCAGAATACACAACATGTCAAACCTTTAGTTGAACGGGCTACAACAGCAGAAGACTACATTGGGTTCCACTCCGGTCAGTTAAAACAGAAAACTGAAACTGCAATTGGCACAGATTCACCACAATTGCACAGCTATACACTGGAAAAAACAGCCTGGTGAATCTCAGTTTCTGCACAGATGGTTGAATCGGAATTCAGCACCAACAGCATGAACCCATGCACTTAACCTGCCTTGTGTCAACAGGCTAGTGGTGGAGGTGGTGCAATGTTGTGAGAATATTTTCTTGGTACACATTGAGCCTGTTAATATCAATTAACTATCACTATTTGAGTATTGCTGCTGACAACTTCATGGCCACAATTTACCCATCTTCTAATTTCTACGACCTGCATGATGATATATCATATCACAAAGCAAAAGTCACTTAAACAGGTTTAATGAAAATGACAATGAGTTCAGCGCTCTTTCAGTAGTCTTCCCAGTCACCAAATCTGAATACAACAGAACACCTTTGGAGTGTGGTAGAATGGGAGGTTCGAGGCAGGGATGTGCAGCCTTTTGTGATGCAATTACATCATCATGAACCAAAATCTCAAAGGAATATTTTCAAAATATTGTGGAAGCCATGCTAGGATGAAATGAGTCTGCTCTGAGGGTAAAAGGAGGCCCTACCCAATATTAGTATAGTGCTCCGTGAGTGTAAATACATTAGAGTTAGTGAAGGCCTGCTTCTGCATTCATCTGCAAAAGGCAAAGGTTAGTCTTGATTAGATCTGTGATGAAGGCTATACAGCTAAATTAGAGTGTCACTAACCTTATTTTCTATTTGTTCAGGGTGAAAATATCCTTTAGCCATTTCCTTATGCATATTTATTAAGATATGTTGTGTATATACATGAATATACAATATATATCCATCCATCCATTTTCTAAAACTGCTTTACCTTGAGAATAGTTGTGATGAAGCTGAAGCATATCCATAAATATTCAAATTCTCAGCAGAAGTCAAAAAGTGAAGTCAGTCTGGGTAATTGAAAATCTCATATCAAGAACATTCAGACTTACAAGCCTATACCTTTGTCATAGAAAAGTAAAAATCCCTAAATGACAAATCGTTAGGAAACTGAACTATTATATAGAAGGTATAATAATGGCAACTCATGAAACGTTAATACTGTTTATAAACAGTAACCTAACATATTCAAATCAGTTTTAAAATGTCTTTAAAAACTGGAGTGACTGGAGAGCGCAGTGCATACAGCTTCGAATCCCTCACAGCCTGTGCGTAGTCAGTAGGTTCTCCAAATGATCGTATGTTGTATGGAGTTTTTCTCCCGAAGACCCGTTTATGAATTGCCAACTCTGAGGCTGCACGATGCCTCCGCGCCCAGTCTAAAAGGGATCCTTCTTTGCGTATAAAGCCCCCTGATACCTTTAATAACTGTAGTAATTTAGTTCAGTTAATTGACGTATAGTTAACATCCGATACGCAGCCCACATTTACACACAAGGTAACAAAGGAATGGGATGCAGCGGACTTCAAAGGGCTTTATGTGGTTCACGACTACCTGAAAGGTGAGCTTAACAGCACGAACCGGCATGAAGGCAAATTCGTCGGCGTTAAAATGCAAAAGCGACATTCAGTATGTAAGAAAAACTTTCCTGAGCAGGACCAGTTAACACTGCACAAACTCATAAGTGGTGACAGTCGTGCCAACACACCATCGCTATCCACTCGCGCTCGCCCAAGTCAAACCCTACCTGCGCATCTCTCACTTTGGCGTCATATCTGCTGTCACCGTCGTCCAAGCCTCTGCGAGCAATGTATGCATTTACTACGAAGCTGTCTCCTGGAAAAAGGAAGCGAAGGAATTGTCACAAAGGCAACAACAACAAAAAAAAAACATGATGCTTGTACTACATTATCATTCAAATACAATACAAAAGTAGCTTACCCTCGGGATTTTCTCGCCGTTTGCAGGCTTTGGCAGCACATGGAAGGCATGGAAAAACAAAAGAAGAGAAACGTAAGCAAAGAGCCACGCGTAACTGGTGCCACTGGGGACAAAAGCCATCTCCACTCAGCCGGCACACTGCCCCTGTGCCACGAGCCTTACCGTGCTTCGACTGCAGTTTGCCCATGTCGTGCGCGTGGGTCCTTCGGCTGCTACAATTCCTCTATGTGAGTCTTCCCCTGGAAGGCGCTCATTTGGAGTTTGACAGTCAACTTGTAAAATCCCAACGCTTGGAAAAAAAAGCAAACTTCTTAAAAATCCCCAAACAATGGTTCATATAAAAATACACACAACAAACGTGTTAATCCCAGGAAATGTACACAAAAATGACAACTGGTTTTGCAAAAGAGGAACGTTAGCGACCAAACAGGTCTCTCTCCTCGTTAAAGAGGAAAGCGAACTCTGAAGAAATCCCAGAGCTGCTGGCTCGATGCCTCCCTCTTTCTCTCTCGCCGCGCTCGTCCGTATAGTTCACTACGAATACAACGCCCCCTGTCGTATGTGAGGTGAATATGCTAGGATTGTACGTAAGCTTTGTTTTATTTTAATAGTACCTGTAGTGCATACGATTTATTTAATATTCAATAAGATAATGAAAAAGTTACCCGTTGTTAAACCTTGCAGGGAGAAACATTTGTAATGTCAAATGATAATCATTAAAAGTGCATGACTTTTTATACTTGTAGTTTATTTTATCACTATTATGGAATCTGATTAATATTCCACATTTTCGTGAAGTAATTGCATTTTTGGTTCACAATTAGCTCAATTAATTGATCCCCTACTAAAAACAAAAAGCTAATTGTTATTATTGATCTTTCTTTACATTTTCTAAACTCACTTTTACCATGACAATGTATGAACCATGTCAGTCCCTAAGCGATACACGCTTGGTACCCAATTTCAAATATGCAGAGCAATTTTAAAGAACGTTATGTCAGGTGCCTTTCTGTGTGAAATCGACACTCCCAGTTACAAACACCCCAAATAAATGCATACAAACACGCAATCGTAAACTCAAAAACTGCGGGCATGGCTAGGCTAAAGTAAACTAAGAAAGGCAAAAACAACTGGGAGAAGGAGGAATGCGGAATGTTTATGCATCTACCCAATTCTGAACGCATGTCATATAATACAAGATGGTGGAAATAGAGACTTTTCGGACAGCAATGGACCCTATCGTGGACAGAACACCTGTCCGTCGGAGGATACACCACAATAAAGCCACTGTTGTATCTTTGACCGAAGAAACATGTGAATGAGATACTGGGACAGCCTAGCTATTAGCTAAACAAATTAGCCTAGTGGGCTAAATGGTCTCCTCTCGTTTATCAAATTTCAAACAGCGAGCCAGCCACTTACAGGACAATATCGGCAGCTACGAATCCCTGTGCAATTCAGTTTTCTAGAATTGATCGCACATGTGGCTCGTAAAATTTTAATCTTTGTTATCGTTGACTTTATGAAAAAAATGCTTTTATATTCCGAACCCACCATAGCAGATAGACGAAGACATTTCCTGTAGCATCTAACTCAAAAAAGGCACCCACCCTGAAAGTAATGGCAGTCGACGTCAGTGGCACCCACTTACAGTAACATTCATTATAAGTATTGCATTTTTTTTTATATAGTGGTTAGAATATGTGTCTTTTCAGTGTACCTCGGTGCCTCAGCAAAGAAGATGTGCAAAAGCCAGGAACCGAACTGAATTGGAGTGCTAGGAGGCACTCTTCTTAATGATATTCGGTAAGCCACACAATATGAACTATGGTTCTAGTTTATTCTTCCGGAGCTTTATCCCCAGATCTCAACAGTCCACTCGGTGATCTTTGAGAGCCAAAACCCGAAAAAAATAACCGTGTCGAGAGCCCAGCCCTTCTCCCTCCAGTTCTGCGTTGTGACACGCATGGGCTTCAGGGCGAGAACTCTACTGGCGCTTCGTTTTTCCATCTAACACATATACAGGGCAAGTAAAAATTATGTTAACACTAATGGCACTGCTATGTATATACTTATATACAATTGTTGTGGTCAATTCGTGTGCTACATATGGTACATGTGTTTAACATGATGGCGAACAGATTGAGACATTCCTGTAAATCATCTTGCACATATGAAGTATGTTTTGTGAATAAATTGTTTCCGCCATTCAAATGTTAACATAATTTTGACTCACCCTGTATTTACATATCGGCGTTTAAGCCCCTAGTAATAAATAGTGAAGCTAGCGACGCCCCTGGTTTATTCACCACCACGTGTCAATAACATAATAGACATGCTGAAGGTGTTGGAAGGAGCATTCTTCTATTCGACCCGCACAAGGCAGAGAATACAAGAAAACAACTTAGAAAGACGGACGCCACGCCTATGTTGACTCTGAGATTCTCAATGTGCGTATCTTTTACAGGTGCATATGTGAAAAAGAGTTATTTCTGTTCATTCGTCGTTCGACTTTTTCAAAACCGTTTGATCCATTTCAGCGTTTGTGGTGGCCTGGAACCAATAACACGACATTGGATGGAAGGCAGAAAACAGCGCTGGGCGTGTTCTTGTCAAACGCATACTTATACACCCACCACACGCTTTAGATCCAGTCATCCTAATCATCGTGTTTGCTGTGTAAAGAAATTCGGAAACTTTATACACAGAGCCGGAGGAAAAACAAAAAATCTGAATTAGCGTAAGCGGCCTTAATTCGAGGTTTTCATTAGCAATGTAACGATTTACGTCATGAAATGACACAATAAACAACAATGGTTGTGTCAAATATTAAAAATATTAAAATGTGCTTCAGTCTAAATGTTTAAAGTCCATATATTCTCGATTATAATCGAAAATTTCCATTTTTAACTGCCTGCAAGAGGGCTTTATAAGGCTAGATCCGTAAAGGAATAAAAATTAGAAATATATTTGTAATCACTGACATTGAAATAGTCTAAAACAAATGCTAATGTTAAAAATAGACATTTTTAATCGTCGGTGAGTGGCTTTTAACTGGATCAGAATCAAATATCATATTCGTGATCAACAACCTCGAAAAAGCTTAAAACAGTACATAAAACACATAAACTATCACATACATATGCCAATATTGGTGATTCCTAATTTATCGAAGTTTTGAGAATAGGAGTATGAACCCTAGGGGTTGGTTAATATGGCATGCACAACTTGAAGAAATTCTGATAATTTTCACCGGTGGCACCTTTGGCCACCTAATAGGGCTTAATAGCCAATCTCAAGATTGAACCAGTCTTTTTAATCAGTTTATTTAGTCATCACCTGGAATAATGCCATTTCCACAGAACCCTAGCTCACAAGAAATTACACTGGTCACCGCAGAGAGGTAGAAAAACTGGTCACTGTAGACATAACATATTTGTGTAATACCAATGAGTTCATGATTTTATAAAGGACTGCTGCTGCATAATACATTTTAAATTCTGACTTTCTTGATCTGCTAATCCTGCTTAGTACTGTAGTCTGATTTCTGTTTTGTCCACATATTAGAAACCTTTTCAAAGCCTAAAAAGCCAATTTCATATGCAAAGAACCCTTCCCAAAATGAAATGGTTCTGTTTTAAGCAATGGTTCTATGATGGACCAGACAACCCAGTAAGGTTTCATTAGGAAAAGCAGTATTTTAAAGAGGGTATGGTGCTTCTCAGCAGACCTAGTGATCAAAGAAGCCATATCTACTCCAGTACCTAATGTGACTAGAGGCATCACACAAAAAACAGACGTTGTGGAGCCAATAAAGTGTAAGTTGTAGCACAAACCTGAAAGCTGAATTACACTCCTAGTATCAGATCTCGATGACTCTGATGAGAACATAAAGAGAAGCCTTTCATGTAGTCAGAGCCCAAGGAGGATTCTCACCAGGATTTTTGCTGCTGCTGCATAAATAGGGAAAAAAAACAATGACAAGTGATGATACAAAAAACCAAATATC
The DNA here is from genome assembly GCF_900747795.2 of Erpetoichthys calabaricus. Taxonomy (NCBI): domain Eukaryota; kingdom Metazoa; phylum Chordata; class Cladistia; order Polypteriformes; family Polypteridae; genus Erpetoichthys; species Erpetoichthys calabaricus. The sequence continues at coordinate 101,125,725 of NC_041406.2, forward strand.
CTATTGCACTGCACATGTTCAACCTAGACAACCCCTCATGTCTCTGCTTTCTTGTTTTTCATTTTCATTTAAATGGGATCATAAATAGCTTACATTATTCTGTCCCTTCTCTTCTGGCACAATAATTAAGCACTTAAAATACAACCTTCACTGCTACCCATTCCAATTCCTGAACCCCTTAATTCATTTTTATGGTCATGAAAGACCAGAGTCAGCCTCAGCAGCATCAGACATATCACACAAAATAATTATTAGTAATCACAGGGCACATGACATAATAATGGAGCTTTTTAAAAAAAATAGGTGTAGTTTTTTGGAAATAAAAGGAAATAAACTCTTCACATTAAGACCAAAAATGAGCAACCAGTCTAATTGGCTAATGGAAAACTTTAGTAGACCTCTGGTGTCATTAAATAATTTCTGCACCTCCTATAGAACGTGACCTACATTACTATCAAAATGTATTACATGGAGCACATTTTGATGGTCATTATATCAAATAACACTATATATATGGTTGTGTGAAAAAGTACTCTATACACCTCCATGAAACAGACAGACAGACAGACAGACAGACAGATAGATAGATAGATAGATAGATAGATAGATAGATAGATAGATAGATAGATAGATAGATAGATAGATAGATAGATAGATAGATAGATAGATAGATAGATAGAACTTCCACAAAGGAAAAAGAGTTGGGGACCGTCTCCATATAATGTCCACAGGACAAAAGAAAAATGAGAGTCAAAAATGAGGATCAAATAATTTTACAGCAGATGACAATGAGTATTTACAAACGATGGCTTTTTATACAAGGACAAAATGTTCAGCACAGACAAAACAATCTACATCATCAGCAGTTAATAATTTTTTTTACAAAGTAAAAAAGTAAGTAGAGTTCTGCATTGGACTCCTGTCTGTAAAGTTGTGCTATTTTCCTCTCACAGTTCCAAAAGTACATGGGGTTACCAAGGTCATATCCCAGCTTTTGTCTAGGTTTTTGTACAAGGGCTAGACAGAACGTTTTTGACTCCTGGGGTAAATGTAGCTTTTTAAATAAGCAGACAGATAAATATATATACATGAACAAAGTAACCAATAAATGCATGTGCGGTAAACTCCGTTTTTGAAATTCTCAAGATTCTTTATTTGTCACATGTGTAGTTATACAGGACAACACGCAGTGAAATGCATCCTGGTCCGCTTATCAAAAACTGTGCAAAGTTAGAAGAATATCAGTTAAATTAACAAAAATAAATAAGTAAAATTATGTTAATAAAGTAGAAATAAGTGTTAAGGTGCAATAGTGTAGTAATTATTGTGCAAAACCAAAGTTAGACCGGTGCATAGTTAAATGAGGCAGTTTGTTTGTTTGCGCTACTGCGATCTTTACTTTTTAATATATTTTCTAATTTTCCTACTTTCATATCCTTTAACTTTCTCCACATGTCTATAGCGCCTTTTTTTTTTTGAGCCTTTCTAATTTCCCTGGTTTCATAGTTTCTAACCTACTCTGCATGTGTTTAGCGTCAACGTTTGTAAACGTCTTTATGAAGTTCCATTTTCTTTTACTCATTGTCTTTTAATTCTGAGCTGCATTGGACGTGCTTTTTTCAATTCCACTTGTTCCAGGCTGATCATCACGCTCCATCCATCCATCCATCCATCCATTTTCTAACCCGCTGAATCCGAACACAGGGTAACGGGGGTCTGCTGGAGCCAATCCCAGCCAACACAGGGCACAAGGCAGGAACCAATCCTGGGCAGGGTGCCAACCCACCGCAGGACACACACAAACACACCCACACACCAAGCACACACTAGGGCCAATTTAGAATCGCCAATCCACCTAACCTGCATGTCTTTGGACTGTGGGAGGAAACTGGAGCACCCGGAGGAAACCCACACAGACACAGGGAGAACATGCAAACTCCACGCAGGGAGGACCCTGGTCTCCTAACTGCGAGGCAGCAGCGCTACCACTGCACCACCGTGCCGCCCATTATCACGTTCCTTATTTTCTAAATTTGCACCTAGATTATTGTTTTTCTTTTTAGCATTTTTTTCTCTCCATCGCTTTTGGGTCTCTGTTCTCCGCACTTTTCTTTCTTCTTCGTTTAATCGTCGACGTTTTACTTCTACCCTATTCATTTCATTTCTACCGTACTGACCTTATTTATACACTTTATATGCACTGAGAGCCCTGGAGCTGTGTGTGCTGCATGACTGCCTTTACACTACTGATTTGTTTTTGTTTTTTTTTTATATTGCTTGTAAGTAGGGTGTGTCTTGCAAGACTCTCATTCTATGTTCCCGTGAGACGCACCGTGGCAGGTCTCTTTCGTCTTGCGGGTCTTTAAATTATCTTTCGAGATGATCATGTATCGTAGACTATCAGGACAGGGGACAGGATTTCTTTTTATAATAGAGAGACAGTATCTCTAAAGTTGATAACAAACATCATGCCACGTTTACATTTTGTAGTCCATTATAGACATTAAATAAACATTAATGCAAATTTCACACGTGGAAAAATTAAGTCCACTCCTACATTTATTACTACTTCTAATATCTAGAATCAGGTGCACCAGATCAGGTGCAAATGATTAGAACATCATTAAAGAGAATCTTGTCTGAACCTGACTTATTTAAACCTCTGACATTTACTTTGTTTAGCTCTTTGTTGTTAAAGTGTGTCATTACCAAGCAGAGATCAAAAATGGCTCTCTGAGTTCTTCAGAAAGAAGGTTATAAATGCATACAATTCTGGGAAAGTATTTAAAAACATCTCCAAACAATTAAAAATCAATCATTGCACTTTCTGGAAATCCTTTAAAAGTGGAAAAGATTTCAAACAACTGCCAACTTAATTGTTCAGACCAGACTGCCCCAGCAAGTTTAACCTGAAAACAGAATGCAAGATGCTGAAAGAAGTGTCTAACATGCAATTTCATCACAGAACCTATAGGCAGCTCTTGCTACTCTTTATGTGAAAATGCATGGGTCTGCCACATTAGAAAGAGCTTGTACGTGTTCTACATGGGAGGTGTGTCAGCAGGTAACCTTTGCTTTCCAAAAAAAAAACATCAGGGAAAGACTAAAGTTTATCCATGAACAGCTATTCAAAGACCAGGACTTCTGGAACAGAGGAAGGAAAGATAGATTTATTTGGCCACAGTACCAGAAGACATGTTGGGCAAAAACCAAAGACAGTATTTGATCGGAATAGCCCAAGACCAACTATAAAGCATGGTGGTGGGACTGTTTGGTTTGAAGGTTGCTTTGTTGCATCAGGGCCTGGGAAGCCCACCATCATAGGTTCTGCTAGGAATTCTTCATTGTGTCAGAGGGTGCTTGAAGATAATGTGAGACCATCTGTAAGAAAACAGAAGCTCTACCAAAAAATACCTTGAAACAGGATAATGATCTTAAACATGCCTGTTAATCCTCCAATTAATGGCTTAAAACAAAGAAATGGTGGGTTCTGGAATGACCAAGTCAAAACCTGCATCTGAGTACCATGAAGAAGATGTGTGAGGATTTGAAGTGTACTCTACATGCAAAACACCCCTCAAACATTGCACAGCTGAAAGAATTTTGAATGGTGGAGTGGAAAAATCTTAATGCCCAAGACTCCGATTTACTTATCTGAACTTATCATTACTTACAAACTAGAGTGCACATTAAAATCTCAAGTTGCCAGTCTTCTTATGATTCCAAGGATTAATAAAATAACAATGGGATGTCAAGCTTTTAGTTACAGGGCAGCTAAACTGTGGAGTGGTCTGTCTGCTACTGTAAGACGTGCCCCTTCAGTCTCAGCTTTCAGATCCTGGCTGAAGACTCACTACTTCAGTTTAGCATACCCAGGTTAGAGCTGCTGATTAACTGTACAAACTGCATCTCTGTTGTTAGTCATTAGCACTAAAACATAAGTAATAATGATAGTTTTGATTTCTTACCTACCCCCACCTATTCTGTTTCTCTTATCGGTGCTCACCTTGGTGCCACTGCCCTACTGCCAAGTTGTCTGACTGCCTAAATAAAAGTCATCTCTGATGGAGGAGCACTGGAATCGTCAGGTAGCAAGGTCCTTTCATCATATTGGCCTGCCTACCACTGTCTCAGCTATGGAATGGCCAGTAGTGTGAGGCAGCTTGATAGTCGAGGGGTCTCTCTTCCAACTGCCTTTCCTGAGATTTCTTCCATTTTTTTCCCTACAAGGGTTTTTTTGGGGAGTTTTTTTTTTTTTTTTGTCTTCTTAGGGAGTCAAGGCTGGGGGGCTGTCAAAAGACAGGGCCGTTAAAGCACATTGTAGCACTCCTTGTGTGATTTTGGACTATACAAAAATAAATTGTATACTTGTATTGTATTGTACTGGTAGACAGTTGCAGGAAATGTCTACTTGAGGGGGCAATAGAAACTACTAAACCAAGGGTGGACTTACTTAACGGAAAGGGCATATATGTTCATTTTTCATTAAATACACTATTGCAAAGTCAAGTTTTCAGTTTTTTTTTTTCAATTACATCATGCTCATTTAAAAAGACTGTTTAAATGAAGAACAAATCTTGATATGTTAGAGAGAAAAAAAAACATTTCATGGGGTGTACTTACTTTTTCACATGACTTTACAAAGATGGTTTAGATAATAGCCTCTAAAATGAAAGCAATGCTCTTGCGTTACACTGTACTTTTTTCTGATCAGCTTTATTTAGAGCGGCACTTTGGTCTAACGCTGGGAAGTTAATAACAACCAGATGCCGTAGATTTCTGACTACGTGTTTTACGATGTCCGACGGGTCACGTAGTCAGGAGACGGTCTCAAGGGACTTGGCAGCTCCTCTTTCAAAGAGCTTTGAAAAGGGAAGCCGTCGAGCACGTTTTGGAAATGAGTGTTCATTCTGACTGTGGTATCCATGCGGTGGTGTAAATTCAAGTCTGTGTTTCAATTGGCCACCTTCCCGAACAAGAGGCTCTGTGAATGTAACTGAAGTGTCACCTGTATGTGACATACAGTAGGCTAGTACAAAGAACTTTCCGCTTCGGTTCAGTGACAAAAGCGCCGCATTTAGAAGTCTGTGCAATGGCTAAACCCTCAAGGTGCCCAGAAGTGTTATGATGTCATCTATGACAAAGGAATCCAGGCGGGATAGATTAGAATAGAGACACGCCACAGAACTGCAAGAAATATACACATCCATGAATTTCTTTTTTTATTTGTTTTACATTCTTAAGCAATTATAGGTTCACGGGTCCGGAGCACCCCCGGGCAGAAAACATGGAAGTGTTGCCAGTCCACTGCGGGGCACAAAATAATTACGTTCACACACTGTTGCATATATACGAGTGAAGAAAATCACACACGCCCTCGCACACATGCACACACGGACACATTGTTTTAATTTAGTATTGCTGCACGCACGTACCCGTCTTTGAGATGTGGAGAGAAAAAAAAAAACTACAGAAAAGAAACATCTGCTCTACTGATGCTTAAACTTGTATATGTTACGGTCAAAACCCGAAATCAGCCAAAGCGGGAAGTCTCCGGCCAAATCGGGAAATGGCCAATGTCGCTGTAAATTGACTGGCCAATGTCCGACCTTTTCCTCGATTTCGGGATTTGGCCAGCTAGTTTGCGAAATGGTATGGGGCGAACAGCCAAAGTCGGAAGAAAAAAGGCAGGAGCAGCGATTTGTTGCGCACTTAGTAGTGCAACTGCATGGAGTGTAGCTTTGGCGGCTCTTGTTCAGAAAACGGACGCCACTTGGCTCTTTCATAATAATTAAGATTAGGTATACATGTAGGTTTCACATTTCTGTTATCATTTTAGCCTTAAAATGGTGACTTAACATCAGGGACCTATTTTATTGACCTTAAGGTTAGTGGTTGGCCGCCTTGAGCAGTTTCTCGTGCAGAATGGAAAACTCACTTCTGAATCTGCACCTTAAAGTTTTTAAGCATCTTCGCACCTTGAGTGGACAGTCTTACATAAGCGTATCGGATTCTGGCCAGAGAGTTCTCGCCACTTCGCGAAATGGCCGGCCAAAATAGCATACACGCTGGTAATTTCTAGTAATTTGGACTTTGGGCCACACCTGTTACAATAAAATTAAATAAAATAAATATATCAAGAGTATACAATATTAAAAGTCAATGTAGCTGTTCCGCGTCCGAGTTACGCTTAATGTCACTGTGCCCAAAACTGAGTGGCTAAGTGGCAACTGTGGGCAGTCGCACCGGTGACCACGGTGCTGGGGTGCCCACGGTTAACTGCCTGGTTGCTTTTTCGCCAGGCTTTATTTATTATTAACACGATTGTATTGTTAACTTCGGACTGGAAAGGTTAGTGATGTTATAAAGCTTAATTGTAATAATTGACCTTTTTATGTATCTTATATGTCTGAAGTACTGTATCTCATCGAATCATTTTAAAATTTGATTTCCTTTCGGCATGACCTAGCCTGCGAGCGCTGCCATCTGGTTCCAGAAACACTGAGTTTTGGGAATGTACTACATTAAAATAATTTTGGGCAAAAATCTTTATATATTTTTCACACAGCCTCGGTGTTACAATCACTCCTAATGAATTAATTTGTCGTACCACCGGGTGGCATTAAAGTACATAGGAAGAACACGATTACATTAGCCTATACCACACTACTGGCACACAGATTTATCTCACTTAACTGGATGAATCCCAGCCCACCTTCTATAACTTAGTGGGTAAGAGACGTTCTATAATCTCAAATAAGGGAAACAATAAATCAAATTATCTCTTAGAAGACAGGTCGAAAATCATTTTACAACATGGCAAAAAATCATTAATATTATTTTAAAATAAGAATGCCAGAGCCTTTGATTGACTCCCGTATATTATTGATCTAACATTTAAAAAGTTTGATTTTTGTTCTGTGCATTCCTATATTTTCTTTGTTTTCTCTGCATTGGTTTGGAAGTAAATGATACTATTATTAAGTAGCACATCATTGTATTGTTCTGGTTTCTGGAAATAAAAAATATATAGAAATAAATAAATACAATTATTTTAGTTCAATTTCACATGAGGGAAGATAATTTCAATTTTTTTTTCACTAGGGCACATGAAAGTCTATACATGCGCCAGCAGCTGGCTCCACTACTACCTACGTGGACTGTACATGTTTTCTCTGTGTTTGTGTGGGTGCTTTATTATATAGAATATAACACAAGTATTCCACTCTCCTTCGAAATACCGTCTAATGACTATAATACCTCCATTGTGTTCTGGGCCTGTCCTTCTCTGTGCTCAGGATGCAGGACTGGATGAACCATTACGCAAAATAAAATCATGTTCTTAGGGCACCAAGGGAACAGAGAGTTTCCATTTGCTGGATTTACCATGGACCATATGGTGCAAAACTGCAAATGGTACAGCTGAATCAGGTTCCACAAAAAAAGGTTCCCACATTAAATGAAATAATTTCATACATACTGTATATACAAATTAATTTTAATAACATAGCAATAATAAAGGTTAATGATATCTATTAATCCTGGGGATGCAACAAAATTAGAATCTCGTAACTGCCACATGGTCCACCAAGGCTCACACAATCGTTCTTGTGTTGGTTATGTCGGCTGTCGCTTCAGTCGGTCCATTGAGAGTGAGTGCAGCTCATATATATATATAGGGGGCACCAAAATCTTTTAAGTGCTTAGGGCCTCTAAAGGGCTTAATCTGGCCCTGTCAGTATGGGTCTCTCATTTGGGAGTTACAATGTGGCATCTTTAACTAGAATAGATTAATATTAAATGCATACATAAATACACAAATATATAAAAGTATTTTGAAATGTGTTAATAAATAAGTAACCCATGAGTATAAGCCAACCTGACACCACAGCTGAATGATCAGCCTCAGCGTACATATTGTTACCCTGGGATTGAACCCTTCATTTATTCAACTGACATTTGAGAAGAGTGCATCATTATGAGTTTATTTTTTAACTTTTCTATTCTGGATTTTTTGCTTCTGTTCTGTGGTTTCAGCTTAGGATTTGGGTCTTGTTTGCTTTGAATTTCTTTTAAACAAACCCTTATTGTCTATTTCTGTGTTATTGTTTTCAGTTTTCATTATCCTTTTGATTGTAACAAATAAATATCATCCATGTTGGACTTATCTCCAAGACCGAGATTTTCACAGTTCTCTCCCTTATGGAGCATTTTTGGTATTTTCTTGGAACATTTACAGTATTTTGAATTACAAGCCAGATCCCTTTTTTTGGCCTGCGTAAACTGAAGTCTGCCAGTTGAGTTTGAGGTTAGGCTCCCTAGAGTGAGGCCTACGTAAGGCAAGCTAGGGAAGGCCCTGGCCTGGTTTTCAGAAGCCTCACAACATTTTGATATTTTATATGCACTCAGGTCATAATACTTGCAAAATTTATGAGAAATTGGTGCAGATGGTTATTCTCCACGGCTTCATCAAATCTTTTCTACATATGAGCTTTGACTGCTATTGTAGCAGGTAAGGGATTTAAGTAGTTGAGTAGAAGACAAAGACATACTCAAAAAACTGTAGTGAGGGTCAGGACCAGAAGAACAACTATCAGTATCAAAAGCCAAGAACCATAAGACAAAATCAAAGTAAGAGTTCAAAAATCTGAAAAAAGAGAGAAATTTTTCAAAAAGATTTGAAGGGTTTAGGAATCCATGCAGTCAAATGAGAAAGTAAACCCTTAGATGACTTTTTATTCTGTTATGTTGTGACTGACAGGTCACAACCTCTGAGAATACATCCCCTCCGGTGGTCCTAGCAACAGGAATCAACAATAGCACAATAATGGCCCATATCAAAATCAAAACCACAAATATAATTCAAAAATAAATGAAGGCAAAGGTTTCCTTAGGGTATCAAACCTCCAATAAATGCAAAAAAATAGGAGACCCTGACATTGAACTTTGACCAACACCAAAATTGCTTTCTTCTTCACCTGCTAGTATCTTTTTGTCTAATCCAGAGACAATTGTTACTATCATTACACAAAAAATTTCTTGACAGCTTCTCCAATGACTCACATCCATAAACATGTCCTAGAGTTTCTGCCATTTATATGCAGTCTCCACTTTTCAGAAATAGCTGCTACCTCCACTAGTGAGGTCTTTAAAGGGGATCATATATTCCCATGATAAAAGAGAAACTCAGTTGAACTTAACACAAATTATGAAGAAGTATTTTCGAGGCATCCCCTCCTTGCTTTCTTGTTTTGTTGCCCCAGACCTGTCCATCTGATGCCCCAGGATTCTTAGATTAGATTACATATACTTTATTCATCCCTAGGGGAAGTTCAAATGCATACAACAGGAAAACATAAAATACAGAGATATTTACTCAAAGTCCAATATAATAAAACAGAATAAGAATATATACCATAAATATTATGCCAAAAATAATTGTAGTAAATTGAAGTTTGTACTGTTTTTCTATGGCTTCAAGCTGGAGGGAAGGAGGGGATATCAGGAGGTAACTTTAACATGCCTAATTCTAACTGGCAGAAAGATCTCAAAGGTACTTTTTTATTACACTGTGGAGGTATGAGCATTAACGTACTCCAAGAAATGGGCAGAATTCTTCACCAAGTGGTGATCAGCTGATAGGTCAGCACCTCACGTTCCCCTAATCTCAAGAACATATAACCACAGTCATAGAAGACATGGCTACAAAGTCCATCATTGGACTTAGTGTTGTGGACTACATGGTGAAAACCCAAGAATTATTGTGAGGAAGGAGAAATATCAAAAGTTGACTGCTGAAGGGTGAGTCAAAAGAATGGCTGAAGAAAACATAGGTCAATACCAGGAAAACAATTAAAACTAAATGACAGAATAAAAGGTGTAAGTTGTACTTAAAAAATGAAACAAGGAGTCAAAGCCAAACTTACTAATACTGACACTTTAAAACTTGCTTTCTTCATTCCTTGCAGTTTTCACTGGGAATCATTAAGATTCAGGTCATCCATCCATCCATTATCCAACCCGTTATATTCAGTTTAGTTCAATTCAATTCAATTCACATCACTCTGTGATTGTCAGTATGATATACGTTGTGGTGTGCTGGGCTGGTAACATCACTTCAAGGTAGACCCACCACATCAACAAGCTAATTAAAAGGGCAGGTCCAGTTATGGGGCACATTCTGGACCCCCTGGAGGTCGTAGCAATGGAGAGAATTATGAACAATTCTGCACATCCTGTCTCTGACACACTAACACTGAGGACTTTCAGCCAACAAATTATTCAGCTGAAGTTTGTCAAGAAACACAACTGTGGCTCCTTTATACCAACAGCAATATATTTGCATACTGTAATGCCTCACAGTGACTGAAAATTCTTTCTTTTGAATTTTCTTTCTTTATTGTCAATCCTGTGTGTGTTCAGAGCAACGTGTGTGTGTATTTTATTTATTTATCTACTGTAGTTATCTACCTATTTATGTGTTTATTTAATTAAAGAGACAAATTTACCTCTGGGGACAAATAATGATCTATCTATCTATCTATCTATCTATCTATCTATCTATCTATCTATCTATCTATCTATCTATCTATCTATCTATCTATCTATCTATCTATCTATCTATCTATCTATCTATCTATCTATCTATCTATCTATCTATCTATCTATCTATCTATCTAATAGAGGGACTCATACACCTGCTTACACCTGGTAAATGCCTGCTTTATATAATTATGAAACTCTTAATGATGTCACCTCCCATGTATCTGCCAATCCCATGGTAGCAATAGGAACATTACTATCAGTCCATGAAATTTGCTGCACCCATGACAGTAATACAAAGTAACATTAATTTAAGACACATCAAAAAACTACAAAAAAACATTCAAAAGGAAAATAAAACTAACATCTGTACATTCCAAAACCTTAGAACATCCTCATTTGATTTCTGCAAATAAATAAATATTAGACCTATGAAACACATCTAATACATACAGTATGTAGAAGTTACACTTTAAAGCAACCTTTTGTTCAAATATGATGTTATAGACAATCAATGACTAACTCATAAATTTCATAATAATGTACCACTTAAATTAAGATCAGGCAGGTGTGGTCATCTGAGGGAATAACTGGCTGATACATGAATACATTTTGGGGTGCAAACCCGGCTCTCCCCATTTACTCAAGGTATTAAACAAAAATAACGCATGATGGCATATAAAGGAAACAAAAAATACTGCCACCAAAATAACGTGGCTAGCTGTATTATAACTGCCTCATCTGTCACTGGATGAGAGTGCAGCTCCTTTGCTCTTGTTGTTTGGGTAAGAAGTGACACCTTCTTCCAGGCTGTTTTATGGCCTAGGCACCAGAAGGGGTGGAGTCATTTGTCCTCAGTGGGTGGTTTCTCTGCACTGTGAAGGATGAAGAAGACAGGACAGTAACCAGTGGCGCCCCCTATTGGTCTTGGGTGGTATCACATACCTGGGAGTAACTCTGAGGGTGACCATCTGACACACATGTGTGACACAAGCTATTCGTCACAATGATGTCTCTCCATCATTTCCCATTTATGTATTAAGGTCTCACAGTAAGAATACAGAATTAATTGGTGTTTTTTTTTTCTTAAGGGGTAAATCCACTGTTGTCAAAAGGTCAAATGGCCCAAACAGTTGTTAGGGAAACCTGCACAAAAAGTGGGAACGTTTTCCACTTTAGCAAAGTTCGATTGATCCCATCAAGTTCTGGATCAGTTACACTTTTATTTGATCTTAATTTTGATATTAGTTGTAGACTGTGAATGTTTCATTTTCAGTGTTGCATTGTGTTTTTTTTTTGTTATGTTAGGCACTCTGCCAGTGCCCATTGAAGACTAATATACAGAAATAAACTGAGTTGAATTGTTACAATGTAGGTTCACTCCTGGAATCATGAAACCATGCTTAAATCCTGTCTCATGATTAATTGAACAACCTTAAGCTGACATCCTAGATATTTGAACAGACTGTGAAAAGTGTCTGAAGCTTGTTAATGTCACAGAGTGTAAACATTTAATTTTGGCTGTGTCTCCTTTCTCATTCCCCGGCTGACCAGTAACTAGATGGGGTGCCAGTAGTAGTCAATATTATTTCTAAACAATAAGTGGCATAGGATGCTCTTTTGTATGTCTGAATCTGTGTGTATATCAAACTGAGAGACATGCTAATGATAAGGTCATATAAACAGCATGCTCTGATATAATAGAGCTTGTCTCATTGCCACTGCCCTTAAATCAGACATCTCTTCCCATTGCACTTTGCTGTGCCACCCTTGCAGCTTTTGTCATTTACTGTTCTGGAGCCTTGTCTTTCTTCTTTCTAACAGTTCAAATTGAAGCTAGTGAACTTTTGCTTGCCATTCAGCATTGCAGCCAGCAATCACAGTAGTAAGCCAGCCTGTTCACACGATTACTGAATGAAACATAGTACAGGGTTTCAGTCAGTGCCAAGCTGCTGGCTTGTCTTTTTGCCTTTTCTTGTTTTGGGACGTTTTGTGGGAAGGCTGTGGCTGCTTTGCCTTTTTTCTTGGAAAGCAGAAGCAAATGAAACTCTACCAAATATGAAAGATGTGTCATTGGCTGATCTGGAAGGCTGCTGGCTTCGTCAATGAACCACAGTGATGCGGGTGAAACAAATTTTGTTCTAAAATGGTCTGCCTAGACACAGGGAAAGAATGAAGGCGAGTGACTAAAGGCAAATGCTGTAAAATGACCAGCAAAAAAAATGAGAGCTTTCTTTTCCATCCACATATTATTTGAACTTTTCAGGGTAGAATGAAGGAAAGGTGGATGGTCTCCAGTCAACACTCCTAGATAGGACAGCAGTCCATTGCAGGTCAGATTCATGTGCACACTCACCTTACAATTTAACACCTCATGTGTTTTGAGCTTTATGAGCTTGGGAAGAAAATGCAAAGTTCACTTAAATAGCACTTTAGATAGAAGTGTTGAGAGCTGGTATTCCTGCACATTCTCTATTAGGGTTACCAGACATTCCGTATTTCCTTGGGCAGTCACATATTTTTTGGCAAATATTGGTGCTCCAATTTATTTTTTAAAAATTCTCATTTATCCCATATTTTAAACATTTCAGTTCATTGACAGACAGTATGCAAGTCATTGTAAGAGCACACGGAGGCTTACTGTACATCACTCAATGCATTAGAAATCACCAGTGATATTATTTCTTTTCAAACCTGGCAGTATCCGAGCAATCAGATATTCGGTATTTATGACATGAATCGTACTAACTAGGAATTGCACAAGTGTGATATCAATGCTCTTATTGCTGAGACGGCTTGCTTTAGCCATGTGCTTAATCCGTTGTCACACACGTGCACATGGGAGGCAGCTAAAGGGCTTGAAAGAAGATGATTCCCGGTCGGACCCGGGGGTGGCAGAGTGCAGTGACGCTTTCTCTTTTTTCCCTGCAGACCAAATGCGGGAAAATTTCTCCTGGGTCCTTGAATATCACTTCTGGTTTCACCCCTGATGATGTCACTTCCTCCTTCCAACTTTAAAACCCACCATGTCTGTACCAAACCTCAGTCCTGTTTTGGACTCTTGTCTGTAAAGACCATTTTTTTTGCAACCTTTTCATTTTAGCCACCATTTTCCAAGTATACGGGAGGCTGCACCAAACCTCTTTTTTGTATCAAGGCTCTATTATTTATCACACCCGTCTATATGACTATGCACTTGTACTTATTTAAAGAAGAACCTCAAAAAGAATTTACATTTCTGAAAAGTCAAGCAAAATGACACCTTGTATTGGCTAACTAAAATGATTACAATATTCAAGCTTTCGAGGCCACTCAGGCCCCTTCTTCAGGCAAGATTCCTATGTAGCCGAAAGGTTCATTCTTACCTAAATAATAGGCTACAACGTGAGAGATCATACCAAATCCTGGAAGAATTAGAATATAAACTTCTGGATGGCCAAAGAATCAAAATAAATGTTAACAGAGAATTGGGTCACCGCCCCCTATCTTTCCTGAAGAAGGGGCCTGAGTTGCCTCGAAAGCTTGCATATTGTAATCTTTTTAGTTAGCCAATAAAAGGTGTCATTTTGCTTGACTTTTCACTACATTCATAATGGCTAACATGGTACAACACCCTAGTACTACATTTCTGAAAAAAAAAGTATTATTTTTTCCGAAAACAATAAACTGATATACGTACCAAACATATGGAAGCAGATGTTTTATTGCTTTAGGAGAAGCTACTCAGCACATCAAAACCAAAACACATAAAGATACTGAAAAGAGTAAGTGGACCAGGTAGGCAAGGACTTGAGCAAACACAACTTAGTGTATGTAAGCATAGGGCTGTTTGCATATCATTCAGCATCATAAATAAAATATGATCTGAGTGGCAGTATCAGGCTTTCTAATAGAAAGGAGTTATCAAGCAGGGTCAAAGTGATTGTAGATTGCATTTTAGCATAACAATATGCCCTTAGCAAGTGCATAAGGTATTGTTTAAAGTACATAAGTATAAAAGTACCTTATTTTATGAATAGCTTTAAAGGCTGTTTATTTTTATTCTTTAGATTTTTTGTGTATATGAGCAGTGTAAACATGTTGTATACAGCATTGTAAAAGCATGATACCCCTGTCCTTGCTCCCCAATAAGTCCCTGCTTCCTCAGGGGACGATCCCATATTCTTTCAGGAAGAATCTAGACACCCTCTTCTTCTCTTCTTTTGGGTGCTCCCGTTAGGGGTCTGCCACAGTGGATCATCTTCTTCCATATCTTTCTGTCCTCGTCATCTTGTTCTGTTACACCCATCACCTGCCTGTCCTCTCTCACCACATCCATAAACCTTCTCTTAGGCCTTGAATCTGGACACCCTATTCTCCAAAAATGGTAAGAGTTAGCTTGTGTAACAAGTGCTTTAAACATATTTATTATTCAAACTCCCTTTTTCAAAGAACCTTAAAGTTCTTAAATACAATTATTAGGCAATTTCAAGAGCACACAGACTTAACTTTTAATAAACCTACATACTGTATGTCATTTCTTTATCCTGCTGCTGTATTGCAGTAGATGTTGGGGAAACCTGGGCAACTTTCTGGAGCTTTAAATGCTAAAGTTCTAACCACTGGGCCACTGTAATTCGTAATTAGTGCTAAGTCGTAAAGAAAATAAACTCAAAAACATTATATATGTTTCAGCTTAACACTATTGTTCCAGGATGGGAGGCATTCCTTGTTATTCTCCACATCAATATTTGAACCTAGGATGGCAGCAGAAGAGAAAATGGTGTTTTTAGTAACAAAATATACTGTGTAGGTACAAATAAAGGAAGAATGAAAAGTCCAAATGAAATAAAATGGAAACAGTAATTCTGCAGCCTGTCTAAACTTGCCTTTAAAGGTGTTTCCCCCAAGCTACATTTGTAATCATTTTCCACCACAACAAAAACTTAATAATAAATATTATCTTCCATCCATCCTTATAATCTACTTATTCAGGGCAGGATTGCAGGACAGCTGGAAACTATCCTAGTAATCACAGGGTACAAAACAAGAACAAAGTAAAAGTCAAAAGTGCCTAACTAAACAGAATGAAATCATTAAAAAGACCACAAGAACCCTAGCTAGCAAAATGAATTAGAAGAACACCACCACAAGGTTTAACGCCACTGTAACTAAGCAGTGGCAACAGGTATATAGGCCTCCGGGAGTGCTATTAAACTTAACAAAAACACCCCGACCAATCATATCTTGGTGTTTACTGGGTTGCAATTTTGTATGCGGCCTTATTCCTGTCAGTTTGATATCTGATGGACTTTCTCATCTGAAGTTGTTTGCTCAATATTAAGCAGATGTTTGGGAATGTTGGTCCTGCTATGTAGGGTTTTGCTCCACTGGGCCAAGGCCTGATCCTGGTATTCCAGCGCTTCCAGGTAGTGGTTCTAAATAAAGACGTCCCCCACTCTCCATTAAGTAAGAAAAAGGTAGCTAGCGATGTAGTCAGATAGGGAAATCAATGCCAGTGCTGGCCAGTTGCAGATCACTTAGATGAACCGCTGGCCAATCATATAACTTGTTGAAAGTAAGATAAGATAAAGGTACTAGAGGGCACTTTTATATTCAGCTCCCTTAACTAAACAAAAGCAAAATATCAATTAATAGAATGTGAAGAAGAATGAAAAAAGGGAGACCTCACATGGAAACACTGTGTACAGTTGGGTCTCCATATTAGATAGATAGATAGATAGATAGATAGATAGATAGATAGATAGATAGATAGATAGATAGATAGATAGATAGATAGATAGATAGATAGATAGATAGATAGTAGATAGATAGATAGATAGATAGATAGATAGATAGATAGATAGATAGATAGATAGATACTTTATTAAACCCAAGGGAAAATTCACATACTCCAGCAACACCTTACTGATACAAAAACAATATTAAATTAAATATTGATAATAATGCAGGTAAAAACAGACAATAACTTTATATAATGTTAACGTTTACCCCCCGGGTGGAACTGAAGAGTCGCATAGTTTGGGGGAGGAATGATCTCCTCAGTCTGTCAGTGGAGCAGGACAGTGACAGCAGTCTGTCGCTGAAGCTGCTCCTCTGTCTAGAGATGACACTGTTTAGTGGATGCAGTGGATTTTCCATAATTGATAGGAGTCTGCTGAGCGCCCGTCGCTCTGCCCACAGATGTCAAACTGTCTAGCTCCATGCCAACAATAGAGCCAGCCTTCCTCACCAGTTTGTCCAGGCCGTGAGGCGTCTTCTTCTTAATGCTGCCTCCCCAGCACACCACCAGCGTAGAAGAGGGTGCTCGCCACAAACCGTCTGATAGAACATCTGCAGCATCTTATTGCAGATGTTGAAGGACGCCAGCCTTCTAAGGAAATATAACCGGCTCTGTCCTTTTTTGCACAGAGCATCAGTATTGGCAGTCCAGTCTAATTTATCATCCAGCTGCACTCCCAGGTATTTATAGGTCTGCACCATCTGCACACAGTCACCTCTGATGATCACGGGGTCCATGAGGGGTCTGGGCCTCCTAAAATCCACCACCAGCTCCTTGGTTTTGCTGGTGTTCAGGTGTAGGTGGTTTAAGTCACACCATTTAACAAAGTCATTGATTAGGGTCCCCTCTACTCCTCCTCCTGCCCACTCCTGATGCAGCCCACGATAGCAGTGTCATCAGCGAACTTTTGCATGTGGCAGGACTCCGAGTTGTGTTGGAAGTCCGATGTATATAGGCTGAACAGGACCGGAGAAAGTACAGTCCCTTGTGGCGCTCCTGTGTTGCTGACCACAATGTCAGACGTGCAGTTCCCAAGATGCACATACTGAGGTCTGTCTTTAAGATAGTCCACGATCCATGCCACCAAGTATGAATCTACTCCCATCTCTGTCAGCTTGTCCCTAAGGAGCAGAGGTTGGATTGTGTTGAAGGCGCTAGAGAAGTCTAGAAACATAATTCTTACAGCACCACTGCCTCTGTCCAAGTGAGAGAGGGATCGATGTAGCATATAGATGATGGCATCCTCCGCTCCCACCTTCTCCTGATATGCAAACTGCAGAGGGTCGAGGGCGTGTTGAACCTGTGGCCTCAGGTGGTGAAGCAGCAGCCTCTCCATGGTCTTCATCACATGTGATGTCAGAGCAACAGGCCGGAAGTCATTCAGCTCACTAGGACGTGATACCTTTGGGACTTGGGTGATGCAAGATGTTTTCCAAAGCCTCGGGACTCTCCCCTGTTCCAGCTCAGGTTGAAGATGCGCTGTAGAGGACCCCCCAGCTCCGATGCACAGACCTTCAGCAGTCGTGGCGATACTCCATCTGGACCCACTGATTTGCTGGCACGAAGTCTCCTCAGCTCTCTACTCACTTGCGCTGTTGTAATTATGGGTGGGGATGTCTCTCCTATGCTGGTATCAGCAGAAGGATGTGTGGAGGGTGCAGTACTCCGAGGTGAGAGTGAGAGTGGGTTAGGGTGGTCAAACCTCTTAAAGAAGTTGTTCATTTGGTTTGCTCTCTTCACGTCTCTCTCGATGGTGGTACCCCGCTTCGAGCTGCAGCCAGTGATGATCTTCATCCCATCCCCACACTTCCTTCATGCTGTTATTCTGCAGCTTCTGCTCCAGCTTTCTCCTGTACTGCTCCTTCGCCACCCTGAGCTGGACTCGGAGTTCCTTCTGCACACGCTTGAACTCATGCTGATCACCGCCTTTAAAAGCCCCTTTTCTTCTGGTTCAAAAGGCCCTTGATGTCACTTGTAATCCATGGCTTGTTAGCATAGCAGCGTACAGTTCTTACTGGAACTACAATGTCCATACAGAAGTTGATGTAGTCAGTAGTGCAGTCAACAAGTTCCTCAATGTTCTCACTATGTGATCCCTGCAGGATATCCCAGTCTGTAGTTCCAAAACATTCTCTCAACAAAAACCTGTCAGAACTAGAGAAAGACCAGAGAAGAGCAACTGAGAGACAGAAGAAGTTGAACCTTTCCAATTTAAGGAAACAGAGATTAAGAAGTGACTTCACCAAAGAGTTTAAAATTATAAAGTATATTAGTAAAGTGTAGCCCAGCTGTTAATTTAAAATAAATTCTGCAACATGAACAAAGGGACATGGTTAGAAACTTGTCTAGGGCAGATTTTGCCCAAATGTTAGAACATTGTTCTTCACAAAAAGTGCCAGATGGAATAAATTACCAAGTAATATGGTGGTGTGTAGGACTTTAGGCAACTTCAAATCTCAGCTTGATGTTATTTTGGGCAATGTTGGTGAATAGGATGGAGGAACTTGATGGGCTTAATGTCACGTTCTTGGTGCAATTTTATAGTGGTCTAATAACATCAAAACGGCATGAAATAAATAAATACTGTATCTTGTATAGTTCAATATACTGACACCTTCTGGGTTTTCAAGTTGTCATTCCAGCCATATCTAAAATACAGTGGGATGAAATTACATTACTCAAGACCAGAAAATGTGCAAAAAGGGAAAGGTAAAAAAAAAACACAAAAAAGTAAACCAAAGCAGTGCTAAATTTACAAAGTCAAACCAATACTTATCTAAAATAGTCAAGTAAATACTACAGTTAAATATAAAAAAATATTTGTATAAAAACTGGCTTGTTATCTGCATGTTGCAGAGAGTTTAGCAGTCTTATTGCCTGTAGAAAGAAGCTATTGCTTATTCTGGCTGTTTTTCATTTATGGAGTGATACCTCCTACCAGATGGCAAGAGATTCAACAGTTCAAGAGTGGGTTGTGAGGAATCTCTCACAATGCTGAGGGTTTTCTTCTTGCATCTGTCCTTAAAAATGTCCTCAATGGAACAGAGAGAGACCCCGATAACCCTCTCAGCTATCCTCACAACACATTGCAGAGCCTTCCGATCAGACGCACTGCTGTTTCCAAACCAGGATGTGTTGCAGCTCATCACAACACTCTCACAGTGCCCCGTTAGAAGGTGATGAGAATGGGAGGAAGGATTCTCACTCGCTTCAGCCTCCTAAGGAAGTGCAACCTCTGCTGAGCTTTCTTAATAGTCCACCAGAGATCCTAAGTGCGAATTTTGTGAATTTTTGTGACCCTCTCTACTGGAAAGTCGCTGATATGCAGTGGGGGATATTCAGCCTTTGTTCTGAAGTTCACAATCAACTCTTTTGTCTTATTAACATTAAGGGACAGATTGTTGCCTCCACACCACCCACTGATGTCCTAGGAAGGACTGGATTCATGTCCAGAGATGTTTCTTGTCTTGTGCCCAGTGCTGCCAGGATGAGCTCTGCTTCCCCTGTGACCCTAAATTGGATTAAGTTTGATGATGAGATTAGACAGGTGTAATAGGAAAATATTAAAGGTACAATTTGTAAACTTCAAAATGAATCAGAAAAGCAGTGGTTTTCACAATGCTTACAGGTCTGAAGTTATGGGGGGAAATGACTGCTGTGATATCATGTAGTGACTAACATAATAATACCTACTTTGTGGGATTGTCATGTCCTTTAACACACCAACACTTACTCCCTTGAAATGAGGAACTGGCAACCATCTTGGATTTTGAAGAAATTGAAAATCGGCACCAAAAGAAATGTTAAAACCCACATTTAACTTAACCTGACACCAACACGTTTCCAGTTTAATTGATGAGCATAGTGAACAAATATGATCTGCAGTCTTTCGTAATGTGCATTTCTTTATCTTCCTATTTTAAACTGTAGTAGTAAAAGACTCAGCAGCAGCCAAGTCTCAAAGGAAGCCAACCTTCTGTGTTGTTTATTTTAAAAGCTACAGAAAATGTACATATTGTTAAACCTGAAATTTCATAATTTAGTTTAGAATTTGTGTTATTTTGGTATGCACATAAAATTTGATTGAAGCCTTTTATTTTAATGTGCCACATTATTTTTTTCAGAACACAGTGTCATTCATTTATTATACAAGGCTGTTTCCTATGCCAACAATAGCATTCTATTCATGTTTTAACATTTTTTTAAATATATTTGGAGGCCAGCTCTGAACAACTAAACTTGGTTCTGATTGCTACAATATTATTGTGTATGTGTGTTTTTAAAAAAATGACTCCATATTTGTCACTTTTTCTTATTATTTTAGGCTTTCTTACCTGTAGCAGTTCATACTTAAGCATTCAAGCCTCTGCAGCCTGAGTTTATAATAGTTAGAGCCTGCTTGGACAATAATATAGAATGCAGCATTATGGTATGCTGCTGTGAATGCCAAAAAAAAGTTGGCTCGTCGTTTTGCCTCTACTTGTTTTGGGACTTTTGTCGTAAGGCTGTGGTTAATTGGTCTTTTTTCTTGGAAAACCCAGCAAACATTAAATTCTGATTCTCAACATGCAGGATGCATCAGTGGTTGATTTGTGAAGATACTGGCCATTTCAAAGAGCCCTAGAGATATGGCAAAAGGAAACGATTTTGTCCTGTGCTGATCTGCCAGAAGGAGACAGAGATAGAAGAAGGGCTGCAGATGGAGCACATGGCAGCCAACAGCTGACATTGAAAAGCAACATAAAAAAATATCTCATATAGCAAAAAAGCTCTCATACAGTTTAAATACATTAAAGTTTCCATATTTTTTCTTTTTGTGTAATATCTTTTGTTCATTTTTCATGTTTTGCTTTATAACAGCTAAACTTTGGTCTCATAGGAGTTCATTCTGAGTCCAAGGACAGCTCTGTTTTTTACAGCATTTAACTTCAGCGGGATGCTGAGCTGGAGTAACTGAATGCAGTTACAGACCACTGGCAGAGCAGTACCCTCTGCATGCCCATGCAGTACCCACAAGGCAGGGAATCTCCAAACCGAAATAATTAAATATAAATTTAATATTTAAAAAATGAAGAAAGAAAATGTGCATTTTTAGGCTGGCAGAAACAGTGAGAAATAGGTGTGATGTTGCCTCATTACGTTATAGGCAATAGGCGGGTGAGCGCAATGCGTAAGTTCGCTAGAAGACAATGAAAATAAAAAGGAAAATACATAAGTCAGAGCAAGCAGTTGGCACAGCAGTCCATTGCCAAACTACCAAAGAAAACGTCTTTGCTTAAATCATCAGTGGAAGAGAGAATTGACAAAAGGCAGCCACTGAGTGTAATAACCAGAGATTACTGCAAGCCTGACGGAAGGCTTCATCTCTTTGTCCTCCTAGACAGCCTTCTGTATTCCCACTACAGTCGACCATGTGCTTATTTATAAAGCAGTGTGAAGCAACTTGACAGCTCCCAGACCCAGGTAGAATAAGGATATGCAATATTTGAATAGAAATATAAGTAAATATTAACATCAGGGTCTCAACATTTTTCATCAGTATATGTTAATGCCACAGCAGTTTTCACCCGAATTGCAACAAATTAGTTTTATTTTATTTCTAGTGTCTGAAAAAACATTTGTTCAAATAGTTTCTGACTTCATAATAAAACAACCATGAAATGTTTTTATGTTCCAATGAAAAAAAAAATTATCCAGGATTTTTCAAGATTCCATACAGGTCAGGTTTTGCTCAGTATCTATCTATCTATCTATCTATCTATCTATCTATCTATCTATCTATCTATCTATCTATCTATCTATCTATCTATCTATCTATCTATCTATCTATCTATCTATCTATCTATCTATCTATCTATCTATCTATCTATCTATCTATCTATCTATCTATCTATCTATCTATCTATCTATCTATCAGTTGTGATGTTAGGGTGGCACTGCCTCTCAGGTTTCCTTTCCACAATACACAAGGCACATTAACCAGAATAGTGGGTATAAAATACAGAAATATAATAAACACATTAAAAATAATACTTTAAAACAAAAAAGAAAACACAGAAAAGGAAAACAAACACAAAACAGGAAGAACACCATGTCTGAAACATGACAACCAAGAACAGAATTCTGCCCTCCACGCTTTTTCAGTAAACGTTTGCCTTCAGCACATCCCTAGAGCATTTGTGAAGAGAAGTGCACGTAACGTAGAATTTTAATCAATCACCCTTAATTTCTTGACGGCGCCTTTCCCTGTGGGCAGGTTCCAAAGCACTTTACACGAACAGCACAATTACAGAGCCCCTCGAGCCAAGGAGACCTTGTGGTGTCGACTCCAGCTGCTTGACCATCTTAAATCACTTAGCTCTGTAATCCTCCCAGACCTGTGCATAAAGCTGTCCCAACGTACACAAGGCTGGATATCAAGATGAAAATGCAGTTGTTGTAAAAGCCCAATATCATTATGTGTGTAAATATGTATTTAAATAGACATTAACAAGAGTGACCTTGAGGCCCAGCATTAATCACAGACTCACTTGGCGTCACAAAGCTCTGCTCCATTGGTTAGATTAAAGGGAATGTCTAGGAGAGACTCAACTTGTAATTTGTCTGTAAGCGATCAGCGGGGAAGTGGCTGCGCTGTACATCATTCTCTAACCGGGCCTTTGTTCGCCAGAACCACAAGTCAGTCAGCAGTTGTTCATTATCTCAAAGTCACTTTTGTGCAAAGCCAATGTTCTGTTATCTGAGAAACAATGTGAAGGGATTTATGGGCCTGTCATTAGGCAGCATAAATATCAGGGCACTTGCTCTCTGGGTACAACGCACAGAGGGGGCTTTTTAGAGTTGTGGATAAATTACTACAGTACCACGTGGGCCGCTCTGCCTGAGGGAGCCTTTTGGCTCAAGTCTTTTATTAAAAGACTTGAGAAAGCAGCATTTAAAACAGACAAATGGTTGCATATGTAACCTTGCCGTTTGAGTACGAAGGTGGAAGGGGGACGATTTATGGCACTGCGATAAAGATGTTCCTCCTGCTGTGTGTTTACTGAAGTTACCAGCAAACCCGTGTGCGGAAACAGGAATTGGTGCATTTTAAGAGAAGACTTTATTACTTGGTCCTCTGATTCGCTTTTACTGGATGAGATGGTTGTGGTCTGTGCACTCAGAACTTTAGGTCACTTGGAGTAATAACAGAAGTTATAAAAATCATAATGCTACAAAAGAAAAATGATACTATAAACATTTCACCAACAATTGTAACATATGATTCTTATTAGGCAGAGTAGGCTTCATCAATTGTATAGTATAAAATGTATTGTCTTGAAGTGAGGGATGGTTGTGGATTCAGAGTAGGAGGCAGTTACATGTTAGTAAAAGGGTGACAGCAGAATTATTCCAGATGTACAAATAGAAAAGACATAGCTATCTTTTCGTAAAATATATTGAGAATACTAACTAGAAAATTTGGAAAGCAGGCAATGTAGAATGTTGGCATTTGAATATTTGTAGGGGTGTCCCCTGACCACAGAAATCATTCCTACACAGATTCAAAAGTATCCTTGTAATTGTGATGTCCGGTACTTATTGAACCCTTAGAAGACTTTAATCCCTGGGCATTTAATAGTTCAAGTACCAATCAGAAAAGCTAGGAGTGAGTGAAACACACACAGACATGTTCTGAGGTGCAAACAAAAGCTGT
The DNA here is from genome assembly GCF_900747795.2 of Erpetoichthys calabaricus. Classification (NCBI taxonomy): domain Eukaryota; kingdom Metazoa; phylum Chordata; class Cladistia; order Polypteriformes; family Polypteridae; genus Erpetoichthys; species Erpetoichthys calabaricus. The sequence goes on from NC_041406.2 coordinate 101,149,745, forward strand.
CATTTTATTACATTAGTTTAGATAGATTAGAGAGAACTTTATTTGACCACGACGAGCCTGTCTTGAAGTCGATCCAGAACACCACAGTGTAGAAAATCACACTGCCCCTCACAGTGACCCAAAAGAAAGGATACAGAATGTCACTCCTCACATTAAAGAAATGCAGTCTAATAAGAAAAAAGGGCCTGCTCTGCCCTTTCTTGTATAGTTGGCCTGTGTAATGAGACCCAGTCCAGTCTGTCATTGATATGGACCCCCAAATACTAATAGCAGTGCACCACCTCCACATCCACTCCCTGAATGGTGACTGAACATATATGATGCAGGAAAGTCAACAACCAGTTCCTTGTGTCATGAATAAAGAAAATTTCCACCACAAACAAAGAGCTGGGAAATGACCACGTATATTGTCCAGCGGACAAAGCAAAGAAAATAGTTGAAAAAATTATCAAAAGACTCAAAAAAGGCAATTGACAAATTGAAACAGTGAAATGGTGTTTTTATGTAGAAAAAGATGGCGGGCGGAAATAATGTGGCAGGAGATGACATCATAACGGGTGGACTGAAGTGACATCATCAGCTGGAGACCAGAGGTGACATCCTCCTTGGGTGTCAGAAGTGACATCATCAGCGGGAGACTGGAAGTGACATTTTCTTTTGGTTTGATGAAAAAGAGAGAGAGGCTTAGTACCATAAATCAATCCTTCATCTCACGATGTTTCACTCATCTCAGGGCTTGTTGACTGCCTCCTAATCACACGTGTATGACACTTGGTTTTAATGATGTTAAGTTGCAGACAATTCTTTCTGCACCAGGAAACAAAATTCTCCACCTTCTGTACTCCTATACTTAGCCTCATCCCCCTTATTAATACACCTCAAATTTGGCAGAATCACCTGCAAGAGACATGACCCAGTGTTATATTTATAATCTGTAGTGTGGTGAAGAGAAAAGGAGACAGGACTCTTTGTTGTTTGGCGCTCCAGTGTTGCCCACATCCACATCAAAGACGCAGCCCTTGAGTTTCACAAACTGAGATCTTCCAGACAGACAGTCCATTGTCTAGGACACCACATGCTCATCCACTGGTATATCTCTGAGCTTACCCCTTTCAAAGAGGGGCTAGATGCCTTTGAGGATACTGGAGAAATCAAAAAATCTTCAAGTTCTGACAGTTTTGTCAATTTGAGAACAAGCTTTGTGGAGCAGATAGATAACTGCATTCTCTGCTCAATCTTTGTATGGTAGGCAAATTACAGTGGACCCAAGTGGTCTACCACAAGAGGACTTATATAGTCCAGGATCAGCTTTTCAAAGGTCTTCATGATGTGAGACATAAGTGCCACTGGTCTAAAGAAGTCCACATATAAAAACTATAGTGAAAACCAGTGCCATGCAATTTCAGTAACACAGTCAATACCAGCAATGACACAACATAAATGATTAATGCAAAAAAAGGAAAAGTAATGACTATTTAGAAGTATATACAAAATGGCACCTTCTGGAGCTCTGCAATGAAAGTAAATCAAAAAGAAGTCACTTATTTCCTGGAACAGTCTTGTACAGGGTCATAAAAAGGATCTGACCCAGGTCCAGGTTTATGCAGAACAAATCCTCTTTGGGCACGGCTGTGAGAGGTCATACCAGGTACCCCCCAACCCAGACCCTCTTTATAAGAAAGCTCACATATTTTAAAAGGCACAATCCCTCATTCACTCATAGACTCTCTAACTCAATCCATTCATTTTCATCACACACTTGTCAAATCAATATAGACTGTCAAATTAGCTATGTCCCAAAATGAATAGTGTGCAACATGTGGACTAAGTAGAGTGAAAGAAGAGATAATCAAGGATAAAGGTTAGGGGGTTATGTCCAGGTGATTAAATAAATGGATTGTGTTGATGAATCTACAAGCTGTGGAAGGCTTCTTTTCATGATGAGATGTGTCATCTTCAGATGTTGGGTCTACAATGAACAGGGACTTCCCATCTGGTCCAGAATTTTACAGCTGTGGAAAGTGGAAAGGGTGAAGCTAGTGATGGTGGAAGTGGAAACAATGTCACGAGTCCTCCAGGTTTTTCTCTTTCATTCTAAAGGAAATGGAAATACTGTTAGTGATGGTGCCACATCTAAACCTTTGCTGTATTTTCCGACACAGATATGCCCATAAGACACTCCTTAAGCTTACCAATACAGCAGTGGATAATATTAAACACATATCTGAAACTCCAATATGGACACCCTGCATATAGAATGCAGATGTTTGGGCTATTGTAGGTGTGTTTGTATTTCAAACCATATTGCCTGCTTTCATTTTCATATTACATTTCGGCATACAAGCACATGCACCCTTCTTCAACCTTCATTGCTTGGCAAAGTTTACATATTTTTATTTCTTATTTAATGTCTGTGTGTTATCAGCAGTGGAGGGTCATGAGGTCGTAGGAAACTGATATGTGGCCCTCCCAATATCTCTGCAAAAAGATGAAGGTCCAAGTCTTTAGAATCCTGGTTCTCCCTGGCTTGCTATATGGTTGCGAGACCATAATGAAATGAAGACTGGACTCCTTTAGTACTGTGTCTCTTCAGAGAATCCTTGTGTACCGCTGGTTTGACTTTGTGTCAAATGAACAGTTGCTCATGGAGTCCCGAATGAGGCACATTACCTGCATTTGTGTGGGGGCATCCTTTATGGCACTACGGCCATGTGGCATGATTCCCCGAGGGTGATCCGTCTTGCAGGATCCTTGTTGTTGAGGACCCAAGTGGCTGGTCCAGACCAAGGGGATGCCCACATAACACCTGGCTGCGGCAGATAGAGGGTCATTTCCAGTGGGTGGGACTGGACCGCGTGTCTGCCTGGGGGGTTGCCAACCAGGATCCCAAGCTGTTTCGTCATGTAGTGGATGTGGCAACGTGCTGCATCAGTGAATGCTCCTCAGCCTGTTCCGACCTGATTTATTGTCGCTAGATTTTACACATGTCTAAGTATATGTTATTTGGTCTATAACACCATTGAGAGCAAAAGTTAAAGTAAACGTTTTGATACTGAAAAGTAAGGAAGATGAATTCTCCAATTAAAATGGAGTTTACTCAAAATATCATATATACAGGAAATATGTAAATTTGTGTACTGTAAAGCTAAATATGTTATTTAACTGAATAATGGGTTACGTAAGCATAAAAGATTATATATACAACAAGCACTTACGCATACAAGTTACATGTATACATTGAAGCACATACTCAGACAAGCTATTTATCCATTCTCTTACCTCCTTTGCTATCCATATTACTAACCGAGAATGGTAAACCGGATGGCATGGACGCAGGTACTCGGTAAACCAGATGGCATGGATGCAGGTACACGGCGATGGGTCCATGAGACGTACTGCGCAGGCGCGTACAGCGCACGTCTCATAAACCGCAAGCGAAGTCATATCCACCGCGCACAAAGGAGTCACGGCCCAAAAATGAAAGAGCTCAACTGACGTGAATGAGAAATGAAGCAACAACGCGCCCATAGCTAACGACTAATGACAGAGACACACAAAAAAGAGGATTCTGCACTGCACCCCAGATTCAAACGGAAGAGGCTACGGAGGCCCCACAGGTCGACAAAGATAGTACGGAACGCGCGGGAAAGTACGAAACGCAAAGGTACGGAAGATGCAGGCGTCACCGCCATATTGTGAGTGGCACTACTGCGGAGTGAAGGCGCAAGCGTCACCGCCATATTGTGAGTGGCACTACTGCGGAGTGCAGTTAGGAATAATGTGCTGCTTGGGATTGTACAAACCGCTGAACGCTTTACACCAAATTCAAACACAATACAGCTCAATGATACAAACACGAGCCCACCTGGATAAGATCAATGAACGCAGGCGCCTACAACGTGCGTCTGAAACTGCGGAAGCAAAGCAGGCACGGGTTCAAAATGAACGAGCTCGACTAATGTATTTCAGGATACCCAACGCCGGGGGTAGGCGAGCGAAGCGAGCAGGGAGCAGAGCCCCCTTGTTTTATCTGAGCACCTGTCCAATGTCGCAGCCTTCTTTTTATGGAATGCAGGAAACGTTTTACGGCTAGTTTATATTTACAGAATTAATTCTGGTGTCATCATTCTAATTAGCAAATGCAATGCTTAAAATTAACATTTTTTTTTACTCAAAAGTCAACAGAGGTTGTATTTAGTTTCTAGCAGATGCATTTTGGGGGCATCTTCAAGATTCTGGTAAGATAAGCAGTTCCACTCCAGGAAAAGAGAGGATGCCTCTCCTTATTCACCCACAGTACCAAGGGGCAAGCCCAAGAAGACATCTGACCTCAGCTCCTCTCTGAACGTGGAAGTCCTGGCCCCTTTACTGGAGGGTCCCCATCATAAAGTGTACTGGCTGGTCGCCTACAGTTGGGACTATCAGTTGAAAAGTATGAAGCTCCTTTTTAGCAGTTGTATCAAAGCCATTTGAGCCATGGCTGAGGCTGTCTCTCTTTTGATTTATTTTGCCATTGTATTCATTAAATGGGGTTTTACCAGGATGGTACCCTAATACTTCATATGTTCTCTGTCTAGCTTCCCATTCGTTTAACTTTTACTAATTAGCCAGGAAGTAATATCCGGTGATATTTCAGTTGAAACACTGTTGTTGCAATTACCAAAGTGAACCTTTACTTTCTCTTTGCCCAGAGGGGACTGGGCGGTCTCGTGGCCTGGAACCCCTACAGATTTTATTTTTTTCTCCAGCCTTCTGGAGTTTTTTTTTGTTTTTTCTGTCCACCCTGGCCATCGGACCTTACTCCCTTCTATGTTAACTAATGTTGTCTTATTTTAATTTCTTATTTTGTCTTTTATTTTTCTTCTCTTCATTATGTAAAGCACTTTGAGCTACTTTTTGTATGAAAATGTGCTATATAAATAAATGTTGTTGTTGTTGTTTCCTCCTCAATAAACAGTCCAATAACAGCAAATATTTGATAGCACATGTGGTATTATTCTTTATTTAATTAGTTGATTTTTCATTATGTTATTAATCAGCACTGCTCAAACAAAATGTAATATGATTATATCTTTGACTTCCCTTAACATTCACCTTAATTAACAAGTTCAACGTACTGGAACAACCTGAGGTGTGGCAGAGGAAGAACTGACACACAAACACAAGAAAGGATTAGTGGTCCTTGGAAACCCTGTTTGTTAGCTCTTTTCTGATGAGAACCTGGGCGAGCTCCCACTGTTGGCCTTAGGAGACACCTGGTGAAGTACTTAAAAGAATACTCCACCCAAAAATGATATTTTGTATATGTTGCGTTGTAGTTTGTAGTGATGGCCAAGAAAAATGGTTGATCTCATGCTTTCATGCAGAATGGAGATGAAAAAAAGAGTTTATGATAGAGTACAATTTAATGGTGATGAATGCTGTACAACAGCAAAGGATTAAAAAAATCTCCATGGAAAAAAAAAAAAAACTCACGTTACTGGTGTTGCTTCATTCATATGTCAGTTATTCAGTCGTATGCTCAAAACATGCAAGACGTTTTGTTTGCTAATATATCTATATATCTTTATATATAAAAAATCCAATGTCTGTCTGTCTGCTTTCACGAGATAACTACTTAACGGATGTAGATTGGGTTTTTTTCTATAATTTGCTTGAACATTCTGGTTGATTTTGTGACTTCTCTCATTCTCTCATGTGTATCATAGTTTGCTCGCAGTACCGATTTGTTTCTGTGAATCCAAGAGATATGCAGCGGGCTGAGGGTAGGGGGTGAGGCCCTCCTCACTCAAGCACAAACCTTGGGGCATTCATTACCTCTGCTTAGCTAGTGAACGAGAGAACTACTTAAAGGATTTAAATTGTTTTTTTTTGTGGGCCAAGGAGAGGAGGAAGCGTAACGTGAGGAGTAGGGAGCCAGGCAGGGCCTTCCTTACTGTCTTGTTTCACCACTACGTAGGCGGAGCTACGGGGGAGTGCTAGTACTGTATATATACAGTGCATCCGGAAAGTATTCACAGCGCATCACTTTTTCCACATTTTGTTATGTTACAGCCTTATTCTAAAATGGATTAAATTCATTTTTCCTCAGAATTCTACACACAACATCCCATAATGACAATGTGAAAAAAGTTTACTTGAGGTTTTTGCAAATTTATTATAAATAAAAAAACTGAGAAATCACATGCACAGCCTTTTCTCAATACTTTGTCGATGCACCTTTGGCAGCAATTACAGCCTCAAGTCTTTTTGAATATGATGCCACAAGCTTGGCACACCTATCCTTGGCCAGTTTCACCCATTCCTCTTTGCAGCACCTCTCAAGCTCCATCAGGTTGGATGGGAAGCGTCGGTGCACAGCCATTTTAAGATCTCTCCAGAGATGTTCAATCAGATTCAAGTCTGGGCTCTGGCTGGGCCACTCAAGGACATTCACAAAGTTGTCCTGAAGCCACTCCTTTGATATCTTGGCTGTGTGCTTAGGGTTGTTGTCCTGTTGAAAGATGAACCGTCACCCCAGTCTAAGGTCAAGAGCGCTCTGGAGCAGGTTTTCATCCAGGATGTCTCCGTACATTGCTGCAGTCATCTTTCCCTTTATCCTGACTAGTCTCCCAGTTCCTGCCACTGAAAAACATCCCCACAGCATGATGCTGCCACCACCATGCTTCACTGTAGGGATGGTATTGGCCTGGTGATGAGCGGTGCCTGGTTTCCTCCAAACGTGACGCCTGGCATTCATACCAAAGAATTCAATCTTTGTCTCATCAGATCAGAGAATTTTCTTTCTCATGGTCTGAGAGTCCTTCAGGTGCATTTTGGCAAACTCCAGGCGGGCTGCCATGTGCCTTTTACTAAGGAGTGTCTTCCATCTGGCCACTCTACCATACAGGCCTGATTGGTGGATTGCTGCAGAGATGGCTGTCCATCTGGATGGTTCTCCTCTCTCCACAGAGGACCTCTGGAGCTCTGACAGAGTGACCATTGGGTTCTTGGTCACCTCCCTGACTAAGGCCTTTCTCCCCCGATCGCTCAATGTAGATGGCCGGCCAGCTCTAGGAAGAGTCCTGGTGGTTTCGAACTTCTTCCACTTATGGATGATGGAGGCCACTGTGCTCATTGGGACCTTCAAAGCAGCAGAAATGTTTCTGTAACCTTCCCCAGATTTGTGCCTCGAGACAATCCTGTCTCAGAGGTCTACAGACAATTCCTTTGACTTCATGCTTGGTTTGTGCTCTGACATGAACTGTCAACTGTGGGACCTTATATAGATAGGTGTGTGCCTTTCCAAATCATGTCCAACCAACTGAATTTACCACAGGTGGACTCCAATTAAGCTGCAGAAACATCTCAAGGATGATCAGGAGAAACAGGATGCACCTGAGCTCAATTTTGAGCTTCATGGCAAAGGCTGTGAATACTTATGTGCATGTGCTTTCTCAATTTTTTTATTTTTAATAAATTTGCAAAAATCTCAAGTAAACTTTTTTCACGTTGTCATTATGGGGTGTTGTGTGTAGAATTCTGAGGGAAAAATGAATTTAATCCATTTTGGAATAAGGCTGTAACATAAGAAAATGTGGAAAAAGTGATGCGCTGTGAATACTTTCCGAATGCACTGTATAACAATCCAGCATCTGTCTGTCTATCTGTATGTCTGTCCACTTTTCACAAGAGAACTACTTAACGGATTTAGATCGGGTTTTTTTCTATAATTTGCTCAAACATTCTGATTGATTTTGAGACTTCTCTCATTGTGCTAAGTATCATAGTTCACCTGCGGTACTGATTTATTTGTGCGCCAGCCTCCATTTGGGTCGGTCTACCTCTCGCCACGTGTTGGAGCATACCTTGCCTCTGCTTCGCTAGCGATACCTGTTTGTTAAACAGACATCATCATCTGCAGATTGTTAAGGAGTAACGTTTGATGTTTTTGAGAGAGAGATCAGAGCTACATGTGTTTTAGAGGGTTGCTACTAATTGCCACAGATATCATGGCCACGTGCTTTTATTCCCATGCCAGGGACTGTCTCCCGTCAGAGCTGAAAACAATCAGATACAGTGCCAGCTTTTGACGTTCAAGCGTATCTACCTTCCGCTTGGTCAAAATTACATTTTTTTTTATTATTGATTTTTGAAGTTTGTCCTTTTTCACCATTACGTGGGTGGTACCACAGGGGACAGTTAGTTGTTAAATATATTTAGAATCAAGAAATGCAAAACCAACCCTGAACTGGGTGCCCATCCATTATTCGGCTCACTTGTTCACCCATACCCAGTCAGTTTGCAGTCGCCAATTGATCTCATCTCTTCATCTTTGGAATGATAGGAAACTGGAGTATTTGGACGAAAACTCACATAAACACTAGGAAAAGAGTAGAGCCCATAGAGATGGTGAATAGGCTGAGATTTTAACCTTAGAGTCTCTTACTGAGATGAAGTAGTGCTGTCCACTCTGCCACCATACAGCCAAGTATGACCAAAAAAAAGTAAATAAAAAACACAAACAAACATATAAGTCAACAAACATAAAGATTCCCACAAAAACTTTAGATTAGGTACTACTCATAATGCATCTAATAGTCGCAAGACATTAACAAAGACTACTATTGGTCATAACAACAAAACATCAGTAAAGTAGTTATGTATCGCTCTGTATTGTTGCACATTAAAAATAACTTCGCTTTGTTGGCTTTAAATGGGTGAAAGTATGTCTGTCAATACTGAATACTTCAGCATATGGTTTGTAAATCTTTAATTATTCTATATAAAATAAAATCATAACATTCTCTGTCTGCCTTTTGAATTTTTAAAATTTGTTTGATATGATTTATTTGTTCTGCACCCATTAATAAACTTATTTGAACAATAAGATTGCATATTGTCTATTTTTTTTGTTCACCAATAGTGCAAAAACGCAAAAAACGATTTTTACAAAAGTTTGCATCTAAGCTGCCTTTGGTCCAATGGTCTATGGGCCATTTCAAACTTTTTATTAGGGAGGGAGCATTGTAATGGGGGGGACCCAAAAACTTCATTTTTCCAACACTGCTGTGTCAATCTTAATGAAATTTTGCATGTACTATACAATAAAGTGGATATAATTTAAACTCCAGGCTATTTAGTGTTTCAAAAATTTCATGAGGCAGGGTGGTTATAAAGTGGGGGGAGCAAAACACATGAATCACACCAAAGACATGAAACTTTGCATGTGAATCACTGTTAATACTGCTTAAAATGTAGATGTTAATGACCTTTAAAGGTTCCATTGAGAAATGAGGTTGTAATGGGTGGTGCAAAACCCAAACCGAGGACACTAAATGAGTTCACCCGATGGTAATGAATTTGGCGTACTGCCGAGGGCTCCATTCTACACCAGAAGTTCATTCAAAATGACAGTGGGTGTGTTGTGATGGGGAACAAACACAAAAAAATCAGTCTACTTCATGAAATTTGGTATTTAAATTACTGTTTATGCAGTTTAAAATATAGAAGTTTCAGGAATTTCATTGGGGGATTGTAATTGGTGGACCAACAGCACAAAAACCACACATTATCAAAAACATTTAAATGGAGTTTTGTGAAGTTTTGCCGGTATACCTTACCATACCAGTTTGTAAGCTCGTTTAATCCTGAGCAGAGTAGTGGGGGAGCAGCTATGTTATGGTTATCCCAATATAACATACAACATTTATAGAGTTTCAAAGGATTAATCATGAATTGGCATTCAAAAGAGGAGAACAATGCAAACATCAGTAGTTTTGCCAGCTTACATGCTCTATCAATGATTCACCAAGCCATCCAGTTTATTATTGTTGGATTAAATGTCTGTTTGTGAAACCAGAAAATACCAAGACGTTGTGTTCATGGTTCCAACCCAGCAAGTGCTGCAACTATGGAGTCCAGCCACACAAAAAGAACAAATTATCAACTCCTGAAAGAAGAGAAATTGACAGAGAGGTAGTGTGGATCATGGATGGGACACTTCCATTTCAGACAGCAATGACTAAAGGGTTGCTTACCTTAACCCATGATACAAATACTAGCTGTGCTACCCGTCTAAGATGGGTTGAAATCTAAATGAACGCAGACCTCAATGTTAACATTTGTAGTGCATCACGCAATGCAAATGTCTCTGTTATATGCCATTTGGTTTTGTTGTCGGCCGGTAGTAAGGATAGAAACTCAGAAGAGATCATTGGTGTGCTAACTGGGTCACTCTGTTTACTCAAAAAGATTTTTAAAAAAAGAACAAGTACTCGATGGCACAAAGTTAACAGAAATATATCCAGTGATTGTCTAACGCAAGGATGCTTTTATGTAGCACTTAAAGTCGCGGTTCACATCTACATATTGCGGATTAATTGCCTTCCAAATGAGGCACGTCCTCCTCGGAGAGCCCTGTTTTTATTGCTCCTGGATTGGAAGGGTGGAAGCTAGTTGCCCTAATTGGGCATCTTCTCAGAGCTCGGGGTTGGAATGGAGATACAGTGGTTAGCAATTGCACCCTCTGGGTGATAGTAGTTACCTTTGACGAGGTCGGATGTGTGACAGTATCGAATTTTTAAAAGCAGCCGTAATGTTTGCAATGTGCCATCTGTTGGAATGACCGACATAGCAACTGGACATACACGCAGACAGACACACAGACGCCTATCTTTTTATTAAGGTGGATAACCAGTTAATGCCAAGTACTCTGGCTAGTGTTTAATAAGGCCAAAATGAAGCTCTCATAGTCACAAGTAATATTACCAGTATGTCAGAGGCTCTTATCTCTATATATATAAAATACAACGTCTGTCTGTCTGTATGTCTGTCCTCTTTTCATGTGAAAACTACTTAACAGATTTAGATTGTGTTTTTTTCTATAATTTGCTTGAACATTCCAGTTGATTTTGTGACTTCTCTCATTGTGCTAAGAATCATAGCTTACTTGCAGGAGCAATTTATTCGCACTAATCTGAGATAGAGGCTGCAGGCCGAGGGGAGGGGGAAGCGTGACATCAGGAGTAGGGAGCCGGGCAGGGCCCTCCTCACTCACACGCCAGCCTCCGTTTGAATCGCTCTCCCTCTCACCACATTTTGGAGCAGATCTTACTACCATTTAGCTAGCGATACCTTTTTAGATAATTGATTTTTAAAGTTTGTACTGTTTAACTACTATGCGGGCGGAGCTGTGGGGGACAGCTAGTTATGCATAAATATGAACAATCTTTCTATAATATTAATGCTTTGTGTTATTAAGGCCCACAAAACCCTTTGTTAAGGTCTTATTACATAACTAGCTGTGTACCCCCGTATTGTATAAAGCCCAGGGTCCTAGAAACTATTGAAATCGTCAGAAAAAAATTGAAATGTAGAGATGTCAGGTAATTGGAAGGAACTACTCTGGGCATCTCTCTCATAGGAGAATTTGTTTTGCCGATGTGCTCGCCTCGCTTGTACATTAGAGGTGAAAGGAAAAGTAAAAGGGATACCATTTTGCTGATGTTAGTGGCTAAGCGACTTTGTCTTTCTTCTGAGGTTTTGTTTTGCTGACATGCTCGCCTCGCTTGTGTGCTGGCAGCTAAGAGAGTTTTCTGTTTCCTCAGAGGTGGAGCCCTTACCCCGACTCCACCTCTCACTTCCGAGCCGGACACACACACACACACACACTTAGACATTTATATGTAAGATGTTTTGTGATTAACAGATGCATTATACTGCAGGTAGCATCTAATCCTAAGTGTTACCAGATTCCCTGAATTTTTCTATTTATTCAGTTGTTTATTCAAATCATTGTAATTTTATCCCTGAATTTCTTTATTTATTGATCTGGTTAATTGTTATTTATTTTTTAATTTTATTTCATTTGACATTAATTGTCAATTATTTCATGTAGTGTCGTTTGTGGAGAACAACCTGACAAAGTACTTCTGTGGTCCATTTGCGCAAAGTTACAGTTGCTAAGGCAGCTGTAGGTTAGTTTGAACCTTTAACCTTAGGGTTAAGACTGTAGAGTTTAAGGCCACTAGATCAAGTCTAGACTTGAGGTATACCATACTAATAACTGAATAACAGAATAGATTTAAAAACATCATTGCCCCAAATTTGGTAGAAGAGGTAAAGCTGATTTCCAGCTGCTCCCCCCTGAAGAAGAAGCATTTATAAAGAACCACATTACAGCGCTGTGGCCATCACCGCCAGGAAATACTTGATGAAGTCCACATGGAAATAAATGTAATTGGCTCAATCAATTCCACCTCGGAAACAAAGGCCCGTCCCGAGAGGAATTGGGCTCATTACTGTGACTCTGAGCGAGCAGACTGCCAATTCCGCATAGCCTGAAGGAGTACTGCAATAAGCATCTGCTGGGCTGTGAGAAATGTGGGCTTGGGATTTCTTAAGAAGCATGTGGCGGCTGCTTCTGCTGCCTACTTGAGGTACACATTTGAAGAAAGCTGCTGCTTATAACAGTGTTATTCTCCTTCAAAATATGAATATTTTCTTATTATATTATTCTTCTTACAGTACATTACCTCTAGGTTGTCATATCATCTTTTTTTCCATCCATCCATTTCCTAACCTACTTTCTACTTTAGGGTCATAGAGATCCCTAATGGCACTGGGAACATGGCAAGAACCATTGCAGGGAACTTTAACCCACACACTCACACTAAGCCATCTTAGATTCCACAATTAAGCTGAATTGCAAGCCATGTAGGAAAAAAGCAGAGAATCCTGAAGAAAATGCTTAGACATTTACTAGGAGAACTTGCAGACTAGACAGATAGCAACTGAGTGGAGATTCAAGCCACTGGTTCATACACCAAGAGCCTGAATCCTAAGTAGTGTAGACGATATAAAATTGAGGGAAGGTCAGAAGTTTCCGTGATGTGCTCAAATTGGGAGGAATATACTGAATTTTTAAATTTAAAATGGTTAAAAACAAGATGGGAGCTTGAGATTCAGGTTCTGGGATTCTTTTCTATTTTGCCTAAAGAAGAAGCCTAACAGGATGGTGAAAGCAAAAGATACTATATAAACTGATAGCTGACTGACTGAATTCATTTCAACAGACTACTAGGCCCCATCCAGGCAGTTTCTGCTTTGCTTCTGTTGCTGGTAGAATAGGCTTTGTCTCCTGGTCACTCTCACCAATATTTGGTTACCTGTCCCATATGTCCCTTTGACTCAGTAAACTTTCATCTATGAATCTAGACAGACGCTTTCCATCAAGGGCAGATCTTACGAGCATTGAATAGCAACAAGTCTATTGCACTTTACGATGCTGGCAGGATAGCACATGTTGTTTTATTTTCCATTACAAAAGTGCTGATTACTCTCAGCCATATGTCTTGAAAATCTGGTTTAAATTAAGATGAATTTACAGAAAACCTAAAATAGCAGAAACTGGCAAAACAACATCAAGAAGGGACCACCCGGCTGCTTCTTCGTGACATGAAATGTGTTGCACCTCTGTCCTCAAGCCCGCCTAAGAAGAGCTTCCTCACACATATGTGTGACATTCAAATAGATAAATCAGTTGACACTCAAAAGAGCCTTCATGAATAGCCAGGGGAGCTTGTGAAGTGTGCCACATGGTGCATTTTCATGCTCTTCACCACAAACTCTTGATTGTCTTAATTGTTGACTCAACCCTAAGGGGGTGAAGCCTCACATCTCAATTAGCAGAATAAAGAGAATGCAGCCCAAAGAAAAGCAAAAGGAGTCTGAGCTCCTCTTACACAAGGGTGCAACCCATCTAATGGAGTGGAGAAATTGTGGTCAGTAACATTCAATACTATAATCTTGGAGAGTCAGAAGGATGAGAAAAACAAAATGGACAAATTATGAAGCTGTGCCCATATTTAGGAAGTGTCTCAGAATTATTCCTAGGAATTGCACCAAAGTCTGTATAGGATAGGAATGTGTCCTGTCTCAGAATAGGACATGAGAAGTTGTTATGAAGCATCCTACACCCACTCCTTGCGAGGAGCAGAAGTTCACATTTGAGAATGAATGACATCACAGTTTTAAAGCACCCCAAGCTGCAAACATAAAGATGTTTTGTAGTTTCCTAGGAAATCATGATGTTGTTTTGTAGTTTTTTGATACTAATGCTAAGGCTTCATCACAAAGATTTTAATAGTTATAAGAAGAACATTCAAAAGCATGTGATTATGTACAAATTTAAGGTTTATGCTGCTCTCATGAAGTAGTCTAGAGTCGTGTGTTGCACTGGGCCACATCGCAACAACATCAAGAATAAGACTGTAATGAGTACCGAGATGGAAAGGGATTGAGTCATGATCCCTATTTTCTGCTTGACCCAGAAGTGCTTCCAGTGGGCTATACCCTGGCACAGGAAGTACCCCCAGGTACAACATGAAAGGAAACCATCCAACCTCTTCCAGTTGAGTAAGAGATGGGAGGAAGGAAGGTAACACTCATTGGAGGGAGGTGGACAGAGAGAGAGAGAAAGAGAGAGAGAGAGAAGAAAGGAAAATCGATGAATTGTGCTGAAAATTACTTGTGCAACCTTTTGGAGCAACCTTTGTGAGATATCTTTATAATAAAAACCTCTGTTTTTGAACCTGTGGCTGTATTTGTGCTGGCTGTGTCCAGAGTTTGGGGTTCTGTGGTGCCCCCTATCTGTAAAACTTCACATAGCAAGCAAGTGCACAATGAGACACTTCTGGTTTCAATGAGATACTTCACTCCTTGCTTATCCAACAGGAAGAGATATTGATTGCCCGTAAAAATGCTGCAAAAATGCTCTTTTTTAATTCAGCCCTTTACAAACATTCACTTCAATGGAACAAACACTTGGCTCAAAGCACCCAAAAACTACTGCAGACAGGAGATTACTAAACCACTCCCTGCTAAAATGCTTAGATGTGAATAGTTTCATAAAAAATAATGGCAACTAACTTTACAAGCAGTGTAAGAGCGCTCTGGTCTAGTGCTGTTTAGGTGTAAATGGATCTTTAAAGTTAACATGTGACACCATAAAAGCACTGTATGCACTAACACCTACAATGTCACCTGTTTTAGTAATGTTTTGAAAAGGTCTGCTTGCCTTAAGAATTTAAATGATTAGAGTTTTCCTCCAAGCCTAGGGGATTTTTTAATTGTTTCATTAATGACAAAGGAAGGTTTTTATTTGTTGAACAGGGGATTTGTATTGTGTGGGATATGGCCGGCCATTCATCCCGGCCAATACCCCCAGGCCGCTAGATGGAGCCCTCCTTGCAACGTGGAGATGCCCCAGCAGGGCATCATAGACTATGGAGTTTTAATACACAGCCCTGTTGGATAATGTCGGGGTCGCCAGGGAACGCTGCAGGGAGACACAGAGACGTTTATTTTCCATACAGCCCGGAAGTAAATCCCAGTCACATGGTTGGAAGAAATAAAGTGCTTCCCAGGCTGATGAAGAAAAGAAGTTCTTACCTGACCCAAAAGTGATAGAAGTCACATGGACTGAGGGACAAAAACACTTTCGGGTCACGTACTATGAAGAACTCTAGGAAATCCCAGACGGACGAGCTGAGTAGGGAGGCAGGGTGGCTAAGCGTGTGGGAGTGGAGGATTGAGTATTGTTTATTGGTTATTGTGGATTTATTGAGTATTGTGGAGAGGAGGGTGCTTTGTGCACTTATAAAAGGCATTCGACCGTGTCCCTCGGGGAATCCTGTGGGGGGTACTCCGAGAGTATGGGGTACCGGCCCCCCTGATAAGGGCTGTTCGGTCCCTGTACGATCGGTGCCAGAGCTTGGTCCGCATTGCCGGCAGTAAGTCGAACCCGTTTCCAGTGAGAGTTGGACTCCGCCAGGGCTGCCCTTTGTCACCGATTCTGTTCATAACTTTTATGGACAGAATTTCTAGGCGCAGCCAGGGTGTTGAGGGGGTCCGGTTTGGTGGGCTCAGGATTGAGTCACTGCTTTTTGCAGATGATGTTGTCCTGTTTGCTTCATCAGGCCGTGATCTTCAGCTCTCTCTGGATCGGTTCGCAGCCGAGTGTGAAGCGGCTGGGATGAGAATCAGCACCTCCAAATCCGAGACCATGGTCCTCAGCCGGAAAAGGGTGGAGTGCCCTCTCAGGGTTGGTAGCGAGATCCTGCCCCAAGTGGAGGAGTTCAAGTATCTCGGGGTCTTGTTCACGAGTGAGGGAAGAATGGAGCGTGAGATCGACAGGCGGATCGGTGCGGCATCCGCAGTAATGCGGGCTTTGCATCGGTCTGTCGTGGTGAAAAAGGAGCTGAGCCGCAAGGCGAAGCTCTCAATTTACCAGTCGATCTATGTTCCTACCCTCACCTATGGTCATGAGCTATGGGTAGTGACCGAAAGAACGAGATCGCGAATACAAGCGGCTGAAATGAGTTTCCTCCGCAGGGTGTCTGGGCTTTCCCTTAAAGATAGGGTGAGAAGCTCAGTCATCCGGGAGGGGCTCAGAGTAGAGCCGCTGCTCCTCCGCATCGAGAGGAGTCAGATGAGGTGGCTCGGGCATCTGATCAGGATGCCTCCTGGACGCCTCCCTGGTGAGGTGTTCCGGGCACGTCCAACCGGGAGGAGGCCCCGGGGAAGACCCAGGACACGCTGGAGGGACTATGTCTCTCGACTGGCCTGGGAACGCCTTGGGATTCTCCCGGAAGAGCTAGAAGAAGTGGCCGGGGAGAGGGAAGTCTGGGCATCTCTGCTCAAGCTGCTGCCCCTGCGACCCGACCTCGGATAAGCGGGAGACAATGGATGGATGGATGGATGGAAATATTATTATTGGACTTTTATCTGGTGTCTGACGTCTGATCTGAGGGTTCAAGGGGTCGACAGTGCCTCTATCTGTCACAGTTGTTATTTATGCAGTTTCAGCTTTAACATTCCAACAACTAACAGTTACATTTGACTTTCGGAAGGCAAATGAACTGTCCTGGTGCAAAAATTTTGATGTGGTTACAGGAACAACAGAAATCCAAATGCATCCTTTAAGAAATGGGCAGAGTGGTGGCTCTGAGGCTAAGGATCTGCGTTGGTATCCAGAAGGTTGTCAGTTCAAATCCCCATTACTGCCCAATGAGGTCCTACTCTGCTGGGCTCTTGAGCAAGGCCCTTAACTGTCAATTGCTCCAGGGGTACTGTACAATGGCTGACCCTGCACTCTGACTCCAAGGGGTATGTGAAAACTAACAAAATCCTAATACAAGATATTGTATAAGGTTTAATAAAGAACAAAAAATATATATAAATTGTGAGCCACTAGGGGGCGTACTGCCACCCTAACCCAGACAGGAAGGAGACAAGTTTTGCCATAATCCACACATTTATTACAGTTTTTACCAGTAAGCACAACGCAACACTACTAACACCATTCAGTCACTTCTGCCGCCAGTCCTTCTCTCTCCACTCCTCTTCAGGCTTTGTTCTCTCCTCCTGACTCTGGCCAACTTATGGAGTGAGGCGGCTCCTTTTTATAAGGCACCTGGTTGGACTCCAGGTACCTAACGAGCTTCTTCCGGGCACACTTCCGTGACCAAAACGTGACCAAATAAGGCCCTGGAAAGGTCCATGCGCCCCCTCGCGTTGGCCACGGGTTCCAACAAGGTTGAGCCTCCATGCTCATAACCCGTGGCCCCACTGAAAACCAAGGAGGCTGCCTTCTATTGGCCTGGGCAAGAAACTGTACCCCGGCAATCCTCTTTTCCCAAGTCCTTCCACAATTTGGGCATCCTGGCCGGGCAAGGGCCCTGGTCATCCGTCACAACATATATATTAAAATGTGAGAATTTCCTCCATGCTGCATGTTTTATAGAATAACAGAAGCTGGTTATTGGTGATGATCAAATTAGGCAAGTTTCAACTACATACCATTGCATGGAATTGCCACTAAAATTTGTTATGCTGACAATTTCACAATTGCAAAATGCCAATCTTATTAAAAACAGATTTGAAGGCATTGCAGATTTTTTAGGGCGGAAAACAAGAAATACTATTCCCTAAAGCCTTATCCACACTTCTGTGTTTGCTTGTGCTCTTTTCTACAACAACATAATGCATATATGTAATCTATCACTCACTTGAGACATCAATTGTATTTACTGTATGCCTCTTTTTTCACATCATCGCAGAGGTACAGTGCATTTTTTTATTGTGATGGATTACATATTGTCACAAAGAAGTTGTAGTGGGGAGAATGAGAAGGCAGAATAAGTCCAAAAATAGCTGGGGTGCCATCTGGGCAAACCCTGTTTAATTTCAAACCAAAAAAGAAAAGATAAACGAACTTAAATGGTGCATGATGGCACTAGCAAATATCACTGGCAATGGCCCTCTAATGTTGTTTTCTGGGCACTACACGTCTGGAGTCATTCCTCCCAGTCGGGCTCCTTTGATTCCTTTCGGGGATGTCTCCATTTTGTATCGGTTGGACCAGAAGGGACAGAGCTTCTCCAGCTGTGATGCTCTCAAGTGGTGGTTTCTTCAGTGCTGAGAGGGAAAGAAGAGACAAGACTTTTAGCGACAGCACCCCCTCTCATCCTGGGGTGGCACCACATACTTTAGGTGAGTCTGGAAGGCGACCCTCTGGCATGCATATGTGACAGGTATACACCTTAGAGCCACACAAAGGATAGAAATGTCCCTGGTTTTCAACCACCTGTGAAAGGCCATTACAGTGATCCCCCGCCTATCGCGGAAGTTACGTTCCAGACCGATCAGTGATAGGTGAAAATCTGCGATATAGAAAGACCATATAAATAAACATTTTTTTTATAGTTTAAGCCTTAAAATACCCCTCCCACACATTTAAACACATGTAAACTTATTAAAACACACTTTGTAAGCATATATGATATGCGGATGTCGGGCTAAGGATATGAGTAACATCTCTCTATTACAAAAAAAAATCTTGGCAGGGAGACCAGGGAGACGAGATGTAATCTTCTTGGAAGACAATTGCAAGAGACATTTTAACATCATGCAAGACAAGGCAGTGAGACAAAAGGACAGCTGCTGTACAGGCTTTTTAATGATCGACACGCAGAGCGACAAGCAGAACAGGCATCTTGGCAGAAGCAGCACAAAGCCATTACCTGATCCGTCCACTTCTACAACACGAGCAGGAGAGATGTGAAGTGGCAGGAGCGTAGAGTGCATCTGGGCGGGTGGAGCAAAGTGAAGGAGACCAGATCATCTTGGAGGGACACTTTGACAAAACACGAGATTGAACATTACAACCTAAGGAAGCAAAACCTGCGAGACTGTGACTTTTGCACGTCACGCCCTACTTACAAGCAATTTAAAACAAGTTCACGAACATTTACCTAGCAGTTGTTGGAATGCTTTTGGCAGATAATAATAATAATAATTCTTTGCATTTATATAGCGCTTTTCTCACTACTAAAAGTGCTCAGCAATTGCAGGTTAAGGGCCTTGCTCAAGGGCCCAACAGAGCAGAGTCCCTACTGGCATTTGAACCGGCAACCTTCCGATTGCTAGTGCAGATCCCTAGCATCAGAGCCACCACTCTGCCTATATACACTTCAGGTGCTCCCAGCTCTTAAAACAACGACAAGCAGCACACACAGCTCACCAGCAGCAGCTACAGCAAGCCAGCAGATGATCCGAGCAATTCTCCTTAGCGTGTATTCAGCCCTCACCGAACCCTTCAGAACGCTAGTGGTAGAGATGCGAAGTGGCAAAAAGACAGCTGCTGTACTGGCTCTTAAATGATCGACGTGCAGAGCGACAAGCAGAACACATACCTTGGCAGATGCAGCACAAAGCCAGTGGCTGATCTGTCCACTTCTCCTTAGCGTATGTTCAGCCCACTCATCCTTCACAACGCTAGCAGCAGAGACGCGAAGTGGCAAAAGGACAGCTGCTGTACAGGCTTTTAAATGATCGATGCGCAGCAGCAGCAAGACACCAGCTGAACCGATCGCATCTCTTTAGCATGCGTTCAGACCCCTCTTTCCCAATGCGAGGCGTGATAAGTCCTGCAAGAAAGAGATTTAACCACGCCCGGGGCAGGAAATAAAGGACAAATATTGTTTATGCAAAAGTTTTAAAGTAAAGATGAAAATAATGCATATGTAACAATTCCCATGAAAATAACAATCTCTTTAAATTGTTTATCCAGTAAACCAAACACGAGTATGGGTGAGTGAAGCGAGCAGGGGGCGAAGCCCCCTAGTAATAATGATAATAATAATAATAATAAATCCACGATGTAGCGGGGGCACAATAGCTGAACCGCGATATAGTGGGGGATCGCTGTATTCTAAAATGTGAAAATTCTGAATAGTTACAGAAAACAGCTTTACTTGCAAGTGGCTGTGTGACAGAACTGTTGGTGGAGTTATCCTGGCAGAGAGCAAATGCTGTGCCATTCTTTTCAGTTTTTAAAAATATTGGCAAGAAACTCACAAGGCAGCATCTCCCTCTGTGCATACTTGTAAATGCTTTCATGTCTACGAAGCAAAACAAAATTTTCTAATGTTAAGACTGTAACTATATGCTAACTCTCAAGCTGCTTTTCTTCTGGAAAGTAGCATCTCAAACAGCACAGAGATCTATTGTAAGTCTGATCGTCTTTGTCATTTTCTCTACCAACAAGATTTTGAAGAACATGGCCTTCTTAGTCTTGTGGTCCATCATTTTCTTAGACAAAGTACTGTAGTGAAGTAGAAGTTTGGGATTGGTTGTCCATCTCGTTTGTCCTGCTAGGATCACCAATTTGTGAAATTTGTTTCTGTGTCACTTTTTGTGATGTCACTGAAGTGACACTTTATAAGATGGCATTGTCCAGGGAACAATGTCAAAGCATACTGTGTGAAGGCTAGATGGCACTGTTGCAACTTTAAACCCTACAGACAGATACTCAGGAAAGCAGGTAAAAGCATGAAGAAGTTCTTTTGATTATTTTCTTCTCCAACATTGCTCCCTAAGCACCACAGCCACAATAATACAGGCAATTAACAGTAATAATAATCACAAACACTATTCTCTTTTCTCCTCCACACCTCCCAGCAAGCTTTGTCCACCTCCACCCAACTCTGGCTCGTTGCTGAGTTCACTGCAGTCCTTTATATATGGTCTGACCAGGAAGTGCTTCTGTCCTTCCATCCATGTTACTTGCCAGCACTTCCGGGTCAGATGGAGAACTTGAGTTTTCTTCAGCCCGGAAGTAGTTCTGGGCTTTCATCCCCGTGACTTGGTAGTACTTCCAGGCTATGGGTAAGACATGACTCCCCAGGTTCTCTTGCAACGTCCCCTGGCAGCACCCATGGTACCCAGCAGGGCTGTGGTATTAAACTACATGTCCCATGGTGCCCTGCGGGAATCTGGAGCACCGCTACACTGCAGGGAAGCTGCCATCTAATGTCTTGTGAGAAGAAGTGTCCCAAAGAGGTTGCCTTCCCCCATTCTTCCATTTAGTGGTCGTCCTAGCCGGGTTGAGCTGCTGGCCATCTGTTACAACGGATATTCCTTAAAACTCTTACCCATCCCCTTTGCGGGATTAGTTAGGCTTTGCAGGCTTACCGTGCGACATGCTTCTTGCACGAGGTTTGGAAATTTTAAAAGACTGAACCCTGGCCAACCTAACGGCTCACTCTCCAGTCCCCTCTCCCTCAGACTGTGTCTGCTCCAGTCGCTGCTTCCGAGCAATTGAACCCGCTTGATGAAGAGGATTTTGTGTTTTTTTGACCTGGAGACAAGAGCTGAACCTCCACGTTTGACAGCTGCTTCCTGTGTGCTTTTCTGTTGCTCACAAACCCCTTCTGGTTAAGGTCTTGTGTTTGTACCTGCCAGTTCAGCAATAAAGATTTTATTCCTTGGAAACCTGTTCAATTCTCTGGTCTCCTGTGCATCTTTGTGACCCAAGCTTCACAATGCCTGTTTCTTATTTTCTTTCCAGTTTTGACCTTTACTTGTTTATTGATTCTTTTCCTTTACCCTTTGGCCTGGCAACTACCATCTATGGCAGAACAAAGAGAGCAGAAATAAATTATTAAATAAAATAAAAAAAAGAGAAAAAGCGAAAAGCTCTCAACTGAAAATTGGGATAAAGGATGATGAAAATAAACCATAAACTCCACACTTTCAGAGTTTAGCAACACAACTTCTCTGCTCTGGTTTTCTAACTATAATGTGTATTTAGTGAATTAAGGCATCTATATTTGACCACTTAATGAAACGTTTTACATGAAAGCAGTTCATGTAATGACTGAGATAGCCGTGTAATAAAACTGGCGCCCATACACTCATTTTCCTCTGTTGTAAGACTAAATGAAATATACAATTTACTTAGACTGCCATTTGAATTTGAAATGTGGCAACCAGTGTGTGTCCTCACAGACTTGATTACAGCTTCCAACAAATGGTTTTAATCTACAGGTACAAGAGCTGAGTTCAAACGTTAAGCATACAGTCCCAGTTTGCCTGAATTGAACCCGGCAGTGTTTAGCTTGCGGCGTCGTTATTTCTAGGCTACTCTTCAAAAGAGACAAACATAGAAGATATAGTTGCCCTCTGTATCTCTGGCTCTTTTGCTAGTGTTATGTTCTTAAGAATTACTTATGAACGTTTTGAAATCCCTTCATTTTTTATTGTCTAGCCCCTTCTGACTGACTGGTTCAAGAAAACCGCCACATATGATGTATCGCTCAACTTGTCTTAATGTCTAGTTATCAGATGTTGAGATTTTTGGAGTTACCTCCATTTTTGGGCCTCTACACCTAAAAAAAACCCTGATTTGCGTGACATTGCTGTATAACAACTGCGGTCATGGTGAGAAGGCAGCAAGTTACCTGCTCCAGAAGTCCCAACTTGGCCACGTCAAACTATACTTACCCTTTTGTTCCTTACCTGCTGTCCGCCCCAATTGACCGTAGAAACAAATAAGTTGGTCAAAGATTAAAGGTTCAGTATGTGAAAGAAATGAATATATTGGAAAAGAATGAAATACAATACACATAAATCCCCGTATTCCCCGATGCAGATGCAAATAAATACAGTAGTGGATAAAAAAGAAAAAAAAACAGACACGGACCTGACCTCCCTTGCCCTCCCTTATCTTAACCAGTAAACATATATAATTCACAAAATGACAAACAAACATTCATATACACAAAAATTCCAATGAAATCACAGAAAATGGGGAGTCCCAAATGATGAAATGACAAAAAACCACAACACAGACAGTGCTGTCTCAATGTATGAACAGTCTCAGCAAAGACTCCAGAAAGCAGTCCGACAGCCCTGGGATGTGGTTGATGAACAGTCCTAGTCCCTTACTGCTGTGTGTGTGTGACAAGCAAAACAGTGATGATCTGTGGATGCCTTTGATGCAACAATAGCAGTGCTTGGTTTAATGGTTGTTTGATGCTTTCTTTTTCTTCTTCTCTTTTTAAATCCATGGTATACTGTGCGCAACCCAGAAGTAACAGGAACCCACACCTCCTGAAGTGCCATCAAGTGCCGTGCTTGGTGACGTTCTTTGAAGATGGAGCAATGAAACTCTTCTTCAGGTATATATATATATATTTTATACATGGAAAAGGTCAAACAAACACGGCTGACATTTCATGTTACTCTGCTACAGCTGGTCCATTTAGTGTAGGAAATTACACCCTAATGATGAAGACTAAGTCCATAAGTGTCCTCAGCAAAAATGATCAGAAGGACTTGAAGTTGTGAATTCCATCACAGAACCCCAGGGCTTCACCCCTTAATGCGATACGAGGGGTCAACATTAGTCCTTTTCACAAAACCTTGAAAAAAATGATGGATTGGTAATATAGGTTATGTGGAGTGACATTTTATGCTCTGTAGAGGTTGATAATCATGGATATGATAATAGTTTTGATATTAACAGGTTGATTCTTAACTGCCAGAAGGATTAAAAAGACAAATTTCAAAGATAAGCATGTGAATCATTTTAGATCATTTCAAGATCAGTGAATAAGAGTATGATGTTATTTTTGATCGTTTAAGTAGGACCCTCAAATAAGAGAGGGATAAATGACCCACTTTTATCACAATCAAGAATATTTAGACTTTAAAAATTTTAAATGAAGCATACATTTTCATATTTTCAAATGTCAAATATTTAATGCAGCTATTTTTGTTTATTTTGTACTTCTACCTCATCAAGAAAATCATTACATTTTGTAATGAACACACTGAACTGGCACAGCTTATGCTAAATCAGACTTTTTTAAAAACTGTTTTGTTATCTCATGGCCTCTGCAGAGCTCAGTACCCTGGAGCTGCAAGAAATAGTTGGTGAACTCTTTGGAAATACCTGACTTTCTGTCTTAATTGCTCAAAAAATGTGGTCTCATCTTCAACTAAGTTGCAGTTCTAGACAAACACAATCTCTAAAACTAATACACCAAAACAACCATACCAAAAATGAAGATACTGTTTAAATGTTCACAGTGCAAGCTGGAAAAAGTATTTGAATGTTTGTATGCCAAATTACATGAAGTCCCTTTATTAGCAATAACCTCAACCAAATGTTTCCTGTAGCTGCTGTTTTGACTTGCACAACAATTAGGAGGATTCTAGACCATTGCTCTTTATGACAAGTCAAGTCAAGTCAAGTTGGGGGGCATGTACTGGTACAGTGCATTGCTGCACCCACCACACGACAAAACAGCTCGGGATCCCGGTTTGCAACACCCCAGGCAGACACACAGTCCAGTCCCGCCCTCCAGAAATGACCCCCTCTCTGCCACAGCCGGGTGTTACGTGGGCGACCCCTTGGCCTGGTCCAGTCATTCGAGTCCCCAACAATGAGGATCTTACAAGCTGGATCACTATCAGGGAAACGCCCCACATGGCCACAGTGCCCTAACTGACGCTCCCTCACAATGCAGGTAATGTGCCTCATTCAGGACTCCATAAGCAACCGCTCATTCGATACAAAGTCAAACCAACAGTACCCAAGGATTTCCCTTAGAGACACAGTACCAAAGGT
The DNA here is from genome assembly GCF_900747795.2 of Erpetoichthys calabaricus. Classification (NCBI taxonomy): domain Eukaryota; kingdom Metazoa; phylum Chordata; class Cladistia; order Polypteriformes; family Polypteridae; genus Erpetoichthys; species Erpetoichthys calabaricus. Next base: position 101,174,703 of record NC_041406.2, read on the forward strand.
GTCCAATCTTTGTCTCAGGTCACTGGATAGTGTCCATGTCTCGCAACCATATAGCAAGGCAGGAAGCACCAGGACTCTAAAGACTTGGACCTTCGCCCTTTTGCATAGATATGGAGAGCGCCACACACCCCTTTCTAGCAACCTCATGACCCCCCTATGCTCTCCCAATCTGTCGACTGATTTCATAGGAAGAGTTGCCAGAGACATGAATGTCACTGACAAGGTAAGAAAACCTCTCGACAAGGTCGACACTCTCTCTGCAAATAGACACAATGCTGATGGCTGTGCCCAAGAGATCATTAAAGCCCTGGATCTTGATTTTTATCCAGGACACTCACAAGCCTAGACACTCAGACTCCTCGCTCAGTCTCTCGAGCGCCCCAATCAGAGCTTCCATTGACTGCGCGAAGATCACTCTTTATGACACTGCGTTAATATTTAGTGGACTGCTTTTGTCAGCAGCTCTCTTCAGGCTCTGACTTTGTTGTGACTTATTTACATACCAAGAGGCTAAAACCTTAGCTAACACACCTTTTACCATAAATATGCACAAGGCAAGTCTAGCATCAGAGACAGCTAAGCAGCACATACACTTTAGTTATTTGAACAATAAGGCATATAGTAGTAATCAACATACAGTGGATGAAGAAATTATTCAGACCCTTTAATATTTTCATATTTTGTTATGTTGAAGTTTTATGCTAAAATCATTCCTTTTATTGGCTAACTAAAAAGATTACAATATGTGAGGCAACTCAGGCCCCTTCTTAGTTAGTCAATAAAAGATGTCATTTTGCTTGACTTCTCACTACCGCCATAATGGCTACAACACCATAGTACTGCTAAAATCATTTAAATTAATTTTATATTCATAATACAATATTCCAGAATGTCAAAATGAAAACAAGACTTTAAGAACTTTTGCAAATTTATAAAAAAAAACTGAAATATCACATTGAAACAAGTATTCAGACACTTTGCTGCGACACTTGTTATTAGGCTGAGGTGTATCCCATTCTATTACTCATTCTTGAGATGTTACTTTGCCTAGTTTGGAGTCTACCTGTGGTCAGTTCTATTGATTGAATACGACTAGGAAAGGCAGACACCCGTCTACTGAAGGTACCACAGTTGACAATGTGTATCAATCTACATGCTTCCATTAGGTCAGATTATCTCAGGGCACAACGTGAGCTACCACAGCTATGCTGATGACACACAGCTGTATTTATCAATTGCACCCAATGACCCTGATTCTCTTGATTCACTAGCACAATGTCTAACTTGTATCTCAGAATGGATGAATAGTAACTTTCTCAAATTAAATAAAGAAAAAACTGAAATTTTAGTGATTGGCAATAATGGATACAATGAGGCTATTAGAAATAAACTGGATGCATTAGGGTTAAAAGTCAAAACTGAGGTAAAAAGCTTAGGGGTAACTGTTGACTGTAATCTAAATTTTAAATCGCATATTAATCAGATCACTAGGACAGCATTTTTTCACTTAAGAAACATAGCAAAAGTTAGACCTCTTATATCATTGAAAGATGCTGAGAAATTAGTTCACGCGTTTGTTCTCAGTTGACTAGATTACAGTAATGCACTCCTCTCAGGAATACCCAAAAAAGACATAAATCGTTTGCAACTAGTGCAGAATGCAGCTGCTAGAATCCTTACCAGGAAAAGAAAATCTGAGCACATCTTTCCAGTTTTGATGTCACTACACTGGTTACCTGTGTCACTCAGGATTGACTTTAAAATTCTGCTTATGGTTTATAAAGCCTTAAATAATCTCGCCCCATCTTATATATCAGAATGTATGACGTCTTATATTCCAAATCGCAACCTCAGATCTTCAACTGAGTGTCTCCTTAGAATTCCAAGAGCAAAACTTAAAAGAAGTGGTGAGGCGGCTTTCTGCTGTTATGCACCTAAAATCTGGATACAGTGGAGCACTTTAAAAAACTACTGAAAACACATTACTTTAACATGGCCTTCTCATAACTTCACTTTAATTTAATCCTGATACTCTGTATATCCAATTCATTATAATAACTATTCATGGTGGCTCTAAAATCTGTACTAACCCCTACTCTCTCTTCTGTTTCCTTTTCCGGTGTCCTTTTGGTGGTGGCTTGCGCCACCTCCATCTACTCAAAACACCATGATGTTCCAACAATGATGGATGGATTAAAAGCCAGAAGTCTGTATGACCATCAGCATCAAGTGACTCTGTGAAAAACCCGAACTACAAAGAGGACTATTTCATTTATGTTAGGTAGAATGCCCAGAGGGGACTGGGCGGTCTCGTGGCCTGGAACCCCTACAGATTTTATTTTTTTCTCCAGCCGTCTGGAGATTTTTTGCTTTTCTGTTCTCCCTGGCCATTGGACCTTACTTTTTTAAATAAACGTTTTAAAAAACCTGCAGCTTAAAACTTTCACATCCCAACCCACTGCTGTTACTTCAGGTGTGCCCCAGGGCTCTGTCCTGGTGCCCCTCCTTTTCATTATTTACCTCCTTCCCCTTGGCAATATCTTTCATAAATATAACATTAACTTCCACTATTATGCTGATGACACCCAGCTCTATCTCACGAGCAAACCTATTGCTTCCTTTCCACCCTCCTCACTTACTGACTGCATAGCAGAAATCAAATCCTGGTTTTCTTCAAATTTTCTTAAATTAAATAGTGATAAAACTGAGGTTCTCCTCATTGGTACAAAATCCACATTATCCAAAACTGATCACTTTTCATTTGTTATTGATAATTCCTCTGTCTCCCCTTCCCCACAGGTTAAGAGTTTGGGTGTCATCCTTGACAGTACTTTATCCTTTCAGTCCCACATCAAATAACATCTCCGGGTCTGCATATTTCCACTTGCGTAACATTAATCGTTTTTGCCCCTCCCTCACTCCCCACACCACTGCTATCCTTGTTCATAGCCTTGTCACTTGTCGTCTGGATTATTGCAATTCCCTTTTCTTTGGTTTTTCTCTCAGATCTCTTTATAAGCTTCAACTGGTCCAAAATTCAGCTGCCCGCATCATTACTAGAACCCCCTCTATTCACCATATCACTCCCGTTTTGCACCAGCTTCATTGGCTTCCAGTTCAGTTCCGAATTCAATTCAAAATTCTCCTACTAACTTTTAAGACTATCCACAACTTTGCCCCTCCATATCTGTCTGACCTCCTCCATGTTGCCATTCCCTTTCATACCCTTAGATCCTCTTCCTCCATGCACTTGACTGTCCCCTTCGTCCATCTTACCATTATGGGGAGCAGAGCATTTAGTTGCTCTGCTCCCCAGCTTTGGAACTCACTACCACCTGAGCTTAGAAATATTGAATCATTTTCACTTTTCAAATCTAAACTTAAAACTCATTTGTTTAAGACTGCTTTTTCTCTTTAATTACAATTGCTCCGTCTGATTTTAACTTTTGTATTTTACTTTTGTTTATAATCTGTGTTTTGTCTATTGTTTAGTGTCCTTGAGTGTTTAGAAAGGCACCTACAAAAATAAAATGTATTATTATTATTATTATTATTAATAAAAGATCCAAAAATCCTGTATTTGTTTGATCATTCTGGTGTAAATAATGGTGCCTCGCAGTAAGGAGACCTGGGTTCGCTTCCCGGGTCCTCCCTGCGTGGAGTTTGCATGTTCTCCCCGTGTCTGCATGGGTTTCCTCCCACAGTCCAAAGACATGCAGGTTAGGTGGATTGACGGCCTTGGTGTGTGGGTGTGTTTGTGTGTGTCCTGCTGTGGGTTGGCACCCTGCCTGGGATTGGTTCCTGCCCTGTGTTGGCTGGGATTGGCTCCAGCAGACCCCTGTGACCCTATGTTTGGATTCAGCTGGTTGGAAAATGAATGGATGGATGAATTTAAACAGTCTATCTTAAAAAAAGGATACATGTCTGTGTGTCTGTCTGGTTTCTATGGCTCTGTAATGCATTTGTCATTCCAACAGTTGGACATTACAGACTTTTGTTGTAATGAATGTTTCATCTGTTGGAATTACAAATATGATGCATTTTATTGCTACATGCCTCACAAAATAATTTCCAACAGATGGTGCACTGCAAATGTTAATGCTGAGTTTCACATTTATTTTTTAGATTTCTTCCAGTCTTAGATCAGTAGAACAGCTAGAGAAATAAGAAAATGCGAAGAAAGTGAAGTGGTCTGAATACTTTCTAAAGGCACTGTATGTATCATTTTGATCAATTTATGGAAAGATTGAAACGGTTACAACACCAGTGTAACAAGGCACTATATTGGCACCTGACCCAACACAGAGTCACACCAGAGGCATGTATGAAACAAATAGACTTTTGTTTTTCTTCACCTGTGGGGCATGTCTTCTCCGTGTCCCACAGGCACAACACAGTCCCAAAGCACCACACAAAACACCACACTCTCCTCCTTTAAACACCTCTCCTTTCCATCAAGCTTCATCCTCCTGACTCCGGCTTCTTGAGTGGTGGCTGCTGGCACCTTTTATAGTCCACCCAGAAGTGCTCCAAGTGGTTGACTGCCAAGTTCCGGCTGCACTTCCAGGTGTGGCGAATACACTGCCCATAAGGGCTCAGGAGTCCCAGCTGCACCACCCCCTGGTGGTGCCTGTGGGACGCAACAGGGCTGCACCCAACTCCAATTCCCATGGAGCCCTGCGGGAAACCGAGGCACCGCTCCAACCCAGGGGGGCTGCCATCTAGCGTCCAGGGGGAGGTAATGCCAAGTCCATGGCTGCTCCCCCTGAATATATAGCAAAGGGGTGTCCCGGCCAGGCATGGACCCCGGCCGCCCGCCACACCAGGTACAACCGAGTGCCCACGCCTATGCAGGTAGTCTACGGGATAGATTGTCAAGTCTGTCAAACGGAATCTTATTTAAATCAGCTCCTTCACCCACTAGACATGTCTTTACTAGAGAAAAATTACTGAACACTTCATTTTTTTGTTGTTTTTCTATGCCTTTCACAAAGAAAACGTGTATTTGCATATTTTTTAAAGAAGTAGTAAGGCCACTCTATACCGGCTGAACTTTTCTTATTCCTTTTGTTCCTTTTGTGTAGACTCTGATTAGATGTTGGGCTGGGGAGTCCCTAGATTAAAGTTTACAGCTTCTTCCATCTGGTTGAGGACATGCAGTCGGATTGATGAGTGGCTCTGAAGTGACACTGAGTCAGAGAACCACTGGGCCCACTCTGAGGTGTGTTCTGCATACCCACATCGTACCTGACCAAAATAAAGGCAGTAAAAAGAGTGGGAGGATTTATAATACTTTTGCATTTTCTGAAAGCAGGTCGGGTAAGGAAATGACTGTTTATGCTCTAGTCCACCACAATTCTGTAACATATAATACAAGCCTCTGTGAGCTGCGGGGGTTTAAAGAGAACCATTTAAAGTGATTAAATGTTGAAACTGCCCCCTACACTTATTTTGGGCCAAAAACTAAAATCCACTATAATAGGAACCATCTGCATAATGATTGCATTTTCTGATGTTATCCAAAGTACATTTTTTATCCCTGCTTGCATGTGAAGGCCAATCTGTTTTGTACTTAAAAGAAAGTATTCCTGACTTTTAGTTTTTTATTTAATCCAGTAAACATTGTAGAGGGGAATCTGGTAAGACGGGAACTGCAGGCGAGAAAAAATAATATGATGAAAGGCAAGACTTTACAAGGCAGTAACAACAACACAGAAATATACACTGACAATATATAAGCATGTGATTATGCCAGTCTGATAACAGGGGCACTGCCAGAAAGAGGTAGACCATGGGGTGGGTGTTTCAGAAGGGCACTAGAAATATAGTCAGACTGGGTCAGAAACATGTCAGGTTCCTACAATACTCTAAAAGTAAGATGACTCATCATATGTAAGGGTGTCCTGACACAGACAGAGTGAAAACAAAAAGGAAATGAAGGACACTTGTGTCCATATTTATCAAATGTCTCAGAGAGGGAAAACAGTTGTATCTGGCTTAAAATTCTCAGAGTGATGCAAATGAGTAGAAGTAAAAGCATTTTATCAGTTTCTCTAATTTAGGAAACTGCTTCTAACTTCACTGGGGTTTAGGAGAGCTTGTGAGTTGTCCTGACTTGCTAGAAGCTACCAGAACATGGCCTTCAGGTGGAGATTGGCACACACATCCTGAGAATATTTGTATGTGATGTGTTCAAACCATCTACGTGGAGAAACCATGCACTGTCAGCTGAAGTAAAAAGTGTTGGTAACATTATTTTTCTGCCCACAGGGAAAATGCAGCTTTGCAAAACTGATGATTTTTATGTGTCACAACCAACCATTTCTCAAATTTTGCTCCAAACTTTGAATGTCCTAACAAGGCATGAGGTAATACACAAATGCATACATTTCTGAGTCCACACAGCAGTTAATATTAAAGTAAGCTGTAATTATGAAAAGACACATAAAGATCATTGTCCCAAGTGTGGATGAGCACCCACATGTGAACCTCAAGTGGTATCACGGTATCAACACATAAGGGCTCATGCAGGGCTGCTGCTGGCCAAATGGGTGCCCTAAGCAGAAATTTACTTTTGTGCCCCCTCCCCCAAATATTACGGAAGTAAAAATAAAATAATAAAAAAAACACCTACTATAGGGGCCAAAATAGAACTTTATTCAAATAAAAGTAAAAACATAAATAAATTGTATCATTTATAAATTACAATTGTAGCTCTACAGCAAAAAATACAAACTAAAATTACACTTTAAATAAAAAATTTATAATAAATAAAATAAACAATAATAAACTGAAATAAAATCAACATGACACCATATAGTCATTATTAATCAATAATCACTATTGCCTCTGTGTTTTAATATAATGCATTTTAAGTCATTTTGTTTATTTAGATCTGCTTGTATTCATATTAAGAAAGATGCGTTAGTCGTGAAATTATTACCGACATTAAAACACATTATTAACGTTGACAGAATAAAATAAAGTTTCACAGGATTATGAACGTACCTGAAAGTGATGCACGGGCTTTATCTTGGGCTTTTTTTTTCTTTCGTTTCTCGGCGCCGGACTGTTGATGTCTCTTTCCAGGACCAGGCATATTGTTCAATTATTATCATTTTTGGCCAAATAGGCAGCCGTAACAGAGGTGAGGGCACGCGCGTCATCACGTGTGCTTAGCCTACTCTGCGTTCACCGTAAAATGCAATATATACGTTTATATTTTTGTTTATTTGTATATGTATATTATTAATATTAATTTATTATTATAATATATAAAAACGATTTTTTTTTGAGCAGCTGGGATGGTGCCCCCCTGGGAGTTGGTGCCCTACGCAGACTGCGTACTCTGCGTATAGGGAGCGGCGGTACTGGGCTCATGGATGTAAATGTACTGTGGTAGTCAGCTTATTACCCTGTAACTAGGTGGGGTAGGAAGAGTGATTAACATCAAAATATCACACAGTTTTGCAGAGCTGTGCATTCCATGATCCCCTGGAAGATTCGTGTCACACTTTACAAGCCTGAGAAGATTCAAGAAGCCCAGTGGAGATTCTTGGGGCATTAGATAAATAATGTCTCACCAAAGGTAAGCAGAGATCATGGAGAGAGCAACTGCATGCAAGACTGGAAGATGTCTGGGAATACTAGATGAGTGAATCCAACTTATAGCTGTGCTAGTTTCAGTAACTATTACTTTATTGAGCAATGTCAGGAGTGGAATGCTTCCTTATACGTCAACTTCAAAAAGGCCTTTGACAGCCTACATCATGACACCATATGGAAGACTCTGCATGCTTACAGAATCCCTCAGAACGTGGTTAACCTGATTGAATTATTCTATCTGCAGTCCGAGTGTAGTGTCATCCTTGATGGCAACCTATCATCTCACCAATCCTTTTCCTGGTAGCCATTGACTGGATCATGAAACAGACAACATCAGACAAGCTTAGAGGCATAAAGTGGACTCTCTTCCAATAGCTTGAAGACCTTGATTTCACAGATGACGTAGCTCATAGTAATAATAAAAATAATTAATTACATTTATATAGCGCTTTTCTCAGTACTCAAAGCGCTATCCACACAGGGAGGAACTGAACCCAAAATCTTCCACAGTCTCCTTACTGCAAAGCAGCAGCACTACCACTGCGCTACCTGTGAGGACAAAGTATTCATACATGCATGTCCACCTACAAGAGAAGAACAATAGACTGGAATGTCATCAAGACTGACATGAAAAAGATTAAGGTATTCCATAATAATTGCCTCGATAGAATTTGTTGTATCTTCTGGCCAGAGAAGGTCTCATATGTAGAGTTACATGAGAAGACCAATTAACATAATGTGGTAATGGAGATCAAGCAGTATAGAATGAAATGGCTTAGGCATGTGCTCCAGATGGACCAGAACCACATCCCAAATGTAGCTATGAATTGGACACTACTTGGGAAAAGGAAGTAAAGAAGACCAAAAACAACCTGGAGGAGGACTGTAGAAGCTGAACTGAAAGAATTACACCTCTCATAGGGTGAAGCTTAACATGCTGCCAATGATAGAACAAGATGGAAGGAGATTGTCACAACCTCATGATCTGTAGGGAATTAGGAGACATAAGTAAGTAGTACTTTATGAGGCGCTTCCTGTGGCCATAACAGCGGGAAGGTGATTCTTCTGAAAGTATGGCTGTGAATCATTCATTGTTAAATAAACATGCATCTCCATATAAAGAGCACCATCACAGTATTATTATTGATGTTGTTGCAATCAAGGAGCAACAGTTACATAAAGCTTAGCTCAAAATCCTTTTGCTATATTTTCCTTCATTTTTTTTCTTCTTCTTACTCCGATTATTATTACTATTACTATTATTATTTCCTATGTGGTAAAGCTTTAGCATTAGTATCAGAAAACTACAAAAAGTCATCTTGAGTGGCATTGTGCAGGAATGGGTTCTATAAAATTGTGACATCACGCATTCTCAAACATGGCCTCCAACTACATGCTGGAACAGGGAGTAGAATGCTTTGTAATATTACTTCTCATGTGCTAGCAGGACAAATTCTTATCCTAGTCTGACTTTTAGTGCAATTCCTAGAAGTACTGTTCTTCTGAGGTGCTTGGAAAATATGAGCACTGAAATTTTTAAGGTAACAGAAGCCACCACAGTAGCCTAGTGTCAATGGACCAATTCTAACCCTGGAAGTAATTCTCGTGTTTACCCAGAAGCAACCCTGGGCTGCCTCATGGCCAGTTTGAATATTCGAGTTATGAGATGTGTCACTGTTAACAGTGTGCAAAATGACCTGTGGTAATCAGGGGGTCCTGTTAGTCCAGCTGGCTAAACACAGACATATTATGCTGATGCTATTAACTATGTGGAATGCTATCTGTTAGGATATGAATATCTTAAACAGAGTAACAGCATTGTACACAAAACAAAAGCCATGAGACGTCATACTATGTTTTGCTAAAGAGAAAGCTGAGCAAAGGAAAGGAAGCTTACAAAGCTAAAATAGAATACAAATTCACTCAGAATAACATGAAGGATGTTTGGAATGGACTGGATATAATTATAGGACTCAAGCAATCCAGGGCTCAGGTGCTAGAAGGGGATGTGGACAAAGCTAATGCCCTGAACCCATTTTCCCACCTTCTTCCAATGACCAGTCTCCCCACACCATCTGTATTACATCAGCAACTCCTACCACATCAACTGGAATGGCCAGTGACAAGTCCACCATTCACCATCAGTGTGGACTACCCATGACTTAAGACCAAATAAGGAGACATCTAAGGAAGCCCCACACAGGAAAAGCTGCAGGACCAGATGGAGTCAGTCTTCAAGTTCACCAACTTTGTGGTCACCTGTTCATTCTGTCTGTAAGGTTTCAGAAAGTGCCACTGTTATGGAAAACATCTGCATTGTTCCTGTTCCAAAGAAGACAGGCACTTCTTCACTTAATGACTCCAGACCTGAGGCACATACATTTCACATGATAAAGACCATTGAGAGACTGGTTCTAGACTAGATGAGCCCTCTTATGGGAGAGGCTGCAGTTTGCCTATTAGACAAATACTGGAGTGGAGAATGCAATTATTTTTCTACTCAACAAGACTTATTCTCGTCTGGACAAAGCTGGTGGCACTGTGTGAATGATGTTTTTTTATTTCTCTAGTGCTTTCAATACCATCCAGCCATCTCTGTTAAGAGGTAACTCAAAGATATGCAGGTGGATGAAGCCGTGGTGCCTTGAATAATGGACTATCTGTCAGGCAGACCATAGTTTATGAGACTCAAGGACTGTGTTTCTGATACAGATGTGAGTAACACTGGAACATCACAAGGAACAGCCCTGTCTCTGTTTATCTTTACTCTGTACACCTCAGACTATAAATATAACAGCAGAACATGTCACTTGCAGAAATTGTCAGCTGATTCCGCATTTATTGGGGTGTATATTGGGGTGTGTTGATAAAGGGGATGAGACCGAGGAGAAGAGTCGGGTGGAAAAGTTTGCTTCTTGGTGCAAAGAGAATTGTCTGCATCTTAACATCAGCAAAACCAAGGAACTTGTTCTTGACTTTCACTGCACCAAAGAGCCTCTATGTCCAGTCACTATTCAAGAAGTGTGTATGGAGGTGGTCCACTCCTACAAATACTTAGGGTCCACATTAATGATAGATTTGACTGGTCTCTGAACACAGAGGAACTATATAAGAAAGGGCAGAGCAGGCTCTTTATCCTTAGGGGACTGCATTTTGTTTAATTTGGGGGGGGGGGCATCCGTCACATATTCTATAATTCTGTGATGGGCAGTGTGATTTTCTAAGCTGTGGCCTGGTAATATCACTTCAAGAGAGGTCCTCCAAATCAACAAGATAATTAAAAGCTCAGTTAAAGGACACACTCTTGAAACCCTAGGGGTAGCAGCAAAGGAGAGGATTAAAATTATGAACATTATGAACAAAGCTGCACATCCTGTCTCTGACACACTAACACTGAGGACTTTCAGCCAACAATTTAATCAGCAGAAGTGTGTCAAGAAACACTATGGGGGCAAAACATCTGCATAATGCCACATAGTGACTATGACTGCCAAGTCAGAGCTTTTTTTCCGTTGAATCATTTCAGGGTGTGTACAGACCAAAATGTATGTGTGTGTATATTTATGTATTTACTTATCGATGTATGTATTCATTTATTTAAAGAGTTTCTATAAAAAGCCTAAAGTTGTCCCGGGGACAAATAAAGTTCTATCTATCTATCTATCTATCTATCTATCTATCTATCTATCTATCTATCTATCTATCTATCTATCTATCTATCTATCTATCTATCTATCTATCTATCTATCTATCTATCTATCTATCTATCTATCTATCTATCTATCTATCTATCTATCTATCTATCTATCTATCTATTTTTTTCATGTATTACCCCATGCAGTTCTTAGAAATGACTGAGAAAAAATTGTCATCTCATGTTCTCAGTAGCTGCTCTATTTTGGGAACTTGGAAAACAAGCTGCAAACACATTATAACAAGTGACATCTATAAACCACCTTTTTTTTGTTTAATCATATTTGCACTCATTTACAAGTCTGCTGCTGATCACTTGACAAGATGTTGCATTTTCTTGATGTCATGTCCATTTCTCTATTAAAGATGGCAGCACCTTAGGCTCAGTGTCCAAGCTTTTGGATAAATTCTAAAGACTTTGCTCATGGTTATTTACTTGTTTTGTTACATCTAGCCATCTGGGGACAAATCAGCTCAACTTAGTGCCAGTCCCGAACCCAAATAAATAGAAATGAGTAGTGTCAGGAAGAACATCAAGCAGTAAAACTGTAGCCAAATTCTTTAATGCATGAATCAGTCCAATCAGCTTCAGAAACGAAAATGGAAGTACAGAGGAAGAGAAAGTGAGGTGAGGCCGAAGTGGAGGTGGACGGATAAAGTAAAAATAGATTTGAAGGAAAAAGGGTCTGACTGAGGCAGAAGTGCAGGACTGAGCTATTTGGAGGAGGCTGACCAGGCACATCAACCCACACAGAAGAAGTAAAAGAAGAAGAAGAAGAAGAAGAAGAAGAAGAAGAAGAAGAAGAAGAAGAAGAAGAAGAAGAAGAAGAAGAAGCTGGTCTTTTGACTTCAGATTCTCTTCCTTAGATTTTTGATTTGGCCCCTAGGTTTAACCAATTTTTGGACATTGACAATTAAGGGAACAAACTCCATGAGGAAATGTGAAACAAAAACCTGGTAGAAGAAAGTTAAGGATTTTAAACAGAAATAATACACTAGAATACTTTTCTGAATGCCAAATAAGAGAAGAAGAAATAATTAAACAATAAGATAAATTAGAAATAAGACTGATTTATTGGTGAAAGAGGCCGAAACGAACACCTTCAGGCACAGGAACACACCAGGACCGAACTAAAGAGTCACTGTTTTACACCAGGCAATTAAAAACAAAGAAAGAAAATAGATTAATTTAAAACAAAACTTGTTCCATATTTTTACAGTTGGAACCTTAGAAGGTTAAACAACTCTCTTAGGATTACACCTTGTGTTAGAGGTGAGGAATGAATAAGTAACTTCATGTTTTACAGTCTGGTACCTCAGTCATTTGGCCACAAGTGAAACACTACACTACAGTGCTGCTTTTTGTGAACATTTACTGATTAATTTAATACATTTATTCTTAGATGGCACTCTTAATGCAAGACCAGGTTTAGAGCATTGAGAGAAATTTCCAAACTTAAAACAATAATACAAAAAGACATCATATTGTAACATATATATATATATATATATATATATATATATATATATATATATATATATATATATATATATATATACTAATAAAAGGCAAAGCCCTCACTGACTCACTGACTGACTGACTGACTCATCACTAATTGTCCAACTTCCCGTGTAGGTGGAAGGCTGAAATTTGGCAGGCTCATTCCTTACAGCTTACTTACAAAAGTTAGGCAGGTTTCATTTCGAAATTCAAAGCGTAACGGTCATAACTGGAACCTCTTTTTTGTCCATATACTGTAATGGACTGCAGCTCGCTGGCCGTGGGAGGCGGAGTTGCGTATCGCGTCATCACACCTCCCACGTAATCATGTGAACTGACTGTGAACGCAGTACGTACCCAAAGAGCTCTGAAGAAAACATTCATTACACCAGGGGTTCTCAATGTCGGTCCTGGGGGCCCACTGTGCTGCAGGTTTTTGTTCCAACCAGCTTCTATTTTTAATTGGACTCCTGGGCTAATTAAGTGAACTGTTAATTTGTCAAATTCTGTGTTTTGGGAAAAATGTAGAAATTAGAAAACTAAGTTTGGTATATTAAAATGTACCAAGCAGTTTTATTGGAATAATGTATTTTGTTTTCTTTTTAACAATATTTTCATCTTGATTTTCATTCTGTTTTTTGCAGAGTGTTCTAATTGTTTAATTAATTCATTATTTTCTAATTAGTGGGTCTAACGCTGAAGTAGTTGCAGCCTTTTTGTTTGCCTGGCTGTCTGCTCCGCTGGTTGTCATTATTAGGATACAATGAAGGAAGGGAGCAAACTGCACAGAGAAAGGGCAAAATAGAATGAAATCAACAAAAGGTTGTTAAGCATTTAAATCAAAAGCAGAAATATTCCTAAATGTCTTATAAATGTAAAACTTACTGCGGTGCTTTGTTAATGAAGAATAAGTGAAGAGAAAAAAAATGTCTGCTAATTAATTGAGCTCAGTGTTATCAGATGTTGTCACTGATTAGGAATATGGTTGGAACAAAAACCTGAAGCCACATTGGGCCCCCAGGACCGACATTGAGAACCCCTGCATTACACAATTGAGAAGGCAGCGAAACAATAAGAAGCGAAGCACGGTGTAAACCGTAAGTTTAAATTAAGTTTATAGAAACGCTCCTGCTGCCGTTTGCAATACTATATTCGCGAGATACAAGTTTAATGAGAAGACACGAGGTATAAATGAGATTTGGATCACTTTGTAACGGAGTTAAAATTGCTGTAGTGAGAAACTTTGAAGTGCCGGGTCTTAGCTAACATTAAATAAAGCCGTGGACATCGCAACATCACACAAGAGAGCGGCTCACGTGAACTGACTGAACGCAGCACGTCAGAAACAAAGCACCATTTAAACCTAAAGTTTAAATTAAGTTCATAGACCTACAAAAGGTTGCCATTGATTTGAGGCAAGACTGCTTTTCTCCTGTACAACTATACGCTGCATTCTCAAGAGTGTGCTTGCACAGCTTGGTCATATTACTACCGGAGTGCTGAACTGACAACGTGGTATAGAAAGAGAACTATAACAATCGTAATATGTATATATATATATATATATATATATATATATATATATATATATATATATATATATATATATGTAGATATGTATAGATATGTGTATATATACTGTATATATATAGATATGTATATATATATATATGTGTATATATATGTAGATATGTATATATATATGTAGATATGTAAATATATATATGTATATATATATATGTGTCTGTGTGTGTATATATATATATATGTGTGTATGTATGTATGTGTATATGTTGTCACGCACGTGCGCATGGGGAGTCGCAGAACGACCCGGGAAGTAGCGCGAAAACCAAAAGCCATACGGGACGGACAGGCAACTAACCTTTCTCTCTCTATTTTCCCAGAAAGAAGGAAACGCCGACACCCTGAGCCGACTCCCGTTCCTCCACTTCCGCATCATCCTTCCCTCTGATGACGTCAGGATCCCAGAATACACCACAGCTCATTACCCAACATTCCTCTGTTTATTTCCGGTCCCCCCTATAAATGTTCCCCCATCACGCCATCTTGTCGTTCAGTAGTGGCTATCGAATGTACTCTGGACTGTATAACTCTTTTGCATTTTCTGTACAGTATACAGGGCCGGAAAATCCCCAACCCTTTATGTGCAGTTTTGTCTCTTTATTTTTACAATGTATATATGTATATGTGTGTGTGTATGTATGTGTGTATATGTATGTGTATATATATACACATATCAACATATATATGTATATATGTGGATGTGTATATGTATATATATATATATATATATATATATATATATATATATATATATATATATGTATATATGTGTATATGTAGATATGTATATAAACATGTATAAACATATATCTATAATAATAAAAGGCAAAGCCCTCACTGACTGACTGACTGACTGACTGACTGACTCACTCACTCACTGACTGACTGACTCACTCATCACTAATTCTCCAACTTCCCGTGTAGGTGGAAGGGTGAAATTTGGCAGGCTCATTCCTTACAGCTTACTTACAAAAGTTAGGCAGTTTTCATTTCAAAATTATACGCGTAATGGTCATAACTGGAACCTCTTTTTTGTCCATATACTGTAATGGTAGGCAGCAAGATGGCCGTAGGAGACTGAGTTGCGTGTCGCGTCATCACGCCTCCCACGTAATCACGTGAACTGACTGTGAACTCAGTACGTAGAAAAGAAGGAGGAGCCCCAAAGAGCGCAGAAGAAAACATTCATTACACAATTGACAAGGCAGCGAAACAATAAGAAGCGAGTGAGTGACGCATACAAGCATCTTCATAAGACACGAGGTATAAAAAAGCACGGTGTAAACCGTAAGTCTAAATTAACTTTATAGAAACGCTCCCGCTGCCGTTTGCAATACCATATTCGCGAGATACAACTTTAATGAGAAGACACGAGGTATAAAAAAGCACGGTGTAAACCGTAACCTTAACTTTATAGAAACGCTCCCGCTGCCGTTTGCAATGCCATATTCGCGAGATACAAGTTTAATGAGAAGACACAACGTATAAAAAAGCACGGTGTAAACTGTAACCTTAACTTTATAGAAACGCTCCCGCTGCCGTTTGCAATGCCATATTCGCGAGATACAAGTTTAATGAGAAGACACGAGGTATAAACGACAGTTTGCATCACTTTGTAACAGAGTTAAAATTGCTGTAGCGAGAAACTTTTAACTGCCGGGTCTTAGTTAACATTAAATAAACCCGTGGACATCGCAACATCACACAAGACAGTGGCTCACGTGAAGTGACTGAACGCAGCAGGAGTGATCACTTCCATGAATCAAACGTCTTCAAAAAACACATTACACAATTGATAAGGTAGGAAAAGAATATGAAACAAGGCACGGTATAAACCGTAACTTTAAGTTTATAGAAACGCTGCCGTTTGCAATACCATATTCGCCCCTGCGAAGCGCGGTGATTTTGCTATATATATTAAACTATTTCATCCATTGTATGATCTGCTTCTCGCAACTGAAAGAGGGCACCGTGGCAGAAGTTAGCCGACTTGCTGACCAACCACAAGCGTTACCTGGTAGGTAACCACCCATACAATCAGATTGTGAATCAGACTACGAATGCCTGCAATGTAATTACCCCGATCTACATGCTGTCAAATGAACGAACTTCACGCCGTGGCACAACGTTAGGGGCTTCGCCTCTACGTCCGAGGATCGATTCCCGTAAGGGAGTGCAGTGACTGTGTACTCCTGATGAGCCCACAATTACGGCGAAACACATGTCGCATACTATGCATCTTCAAAGCACGGTGTAAACAGTAAGTTTAAATTGAGTTTATAGAAACGCTCCCGCTGCCGTTTGCAATACCATATTAGATGACTTTGTAACAGAGTTAAAATTGCTGGAGCGATACATTTTTAACTGCCGGGTCATGTCGCGTGTTCTTGGGTAGGTACACCAAAAAATGTATACATTTATGCATGTAATGGGCAAACAAAAAATGTACTATACCCGAAAGCACTACAGTAGTACTCAATGTATCTTTACTTCTTAAATGTTAATGTTTTACTGTTTAATAATTTATACGCTTCTTATATGTTATTCAGATTCTTTTATCAAAATACCAGTAACAGCGCACTGCACGATAACGTGGAGTGAATACACTTCACATGACCATTCATAGTATTTATCCTCTTTCTCTGTACGTTTACCATTCGTTTGCTCAGAGGTTGATGCGCTTGCTGCTTAATGAGCAGCTGTTGACCCTAGCGTCCCGCTGCTTCTCTTCTTTCGTCGGCATCTTTTCCCGTTAAAACTCATTTTTTTTAAAACTTAGTATGTTTTCTTTAATTTTTCAGTTAAGCTGGCACTTAAGTCTTCAATCTGCCTCAAGAATGATTAGCGAAGGTGGTAGACAATGAAAACGTCAGCCGTACGCATCCGCCACGCACGCACTGGTGCGCGCAGCTGTGAGTTGATTCTACAATAAAATCAAATAAACATAAAAAGAGTAATAACTTGCAGCACCGCTATTCAATTACACTTGCCTAACGCCTCTCCTAAGGGGAAATACTGTGGGATCTGGGCATCCGTCAAAGCAGCAATCACAAGCCCGATTAGAAAGCGGGAAGCTGTGATTTGTCGTCTCCCTCCCATGTAACAATCACAGCCCGTGTTGCAACGCACTATGTATGTATATGTATATATGTGTATGTGTGTGTATATGTATGTGTGTATATATATATATATATATATATATATATATATATATATATATATATATATATATGTTCATATGTGTGGGAAAGCGAATAGTAGACGTGACGTAGTATCTGTGTACCAAATTTCAAGTCAATAGGTGAAACGGTTTGCGAGCTACAGCTGATTTAAAATCCTGGACAGACAAACGAATAGCCACGGTAGCGTTTTATAGAAGAACATTTTAATGTTTAATAATTTATATTTATATGCAATGTGCTTCTTATATATTACTTCATATTCTCAAATGATAATGATGTTAATGTTGTTTATATTGATTTCTATGTTATTGTAAGTGCTCTTTATTTGTGGAAAAATAAATTTGGCAATTAAACTTATTTTATACATACATTTTATTTTTTTCTCTTGCACTCAGTGAGCGAATCCACTGGGTAATCAGCTATATATATATATATATATATATATATATATATATATATATATAGATAGATAGATAGATATGTATGTATGTGTATATATATATATAGATAGATAGATATATGTGTATGTATGTAGATAGATATGTATGTATATGTATATATGTGTATATATATGTAGATATACAAATATGTATATGTATATATGTGTATATATATGTAGATATACAAATAAGTATATATATATATGTGTATATATATGTAGATATACAAATATGTATATGTATATATGTGTCTGTATGTGTATATATATGTTGATATATGTATATATATATGTGGATGTGTATATGTATATATATATATGTATATATGTTTATGTATATATATGTTTACATAACCTCTTTAACACACTACTTCTCCGCTGCGAAGCGCGGGTATTTTGCTAGTATATATATATATATATATATATATATATATGTATTGTGTCAGGCGGCCACAGCCATTTTCTAGCTGGGACAGCAACGGAATGGAAGGACCGGGGGAGAGAGCATCACTGAGGCAATATCTCCCCTGGCCTGCTAGAGGACAGCCCTCTCCTGGGTGGCTGTGGCACCACCGACTCCCTCAGGGTATGCTGAGAGTTGGGATTTGGTGCAGTCCTGTTGGGTTCCGTGGTGGCTGTCAGGGGCAGCTGCAGAGCCTTATCGTGGACTTCTACCACACCTGGGAGTGATTCCAGGTAATACTGATGAGCCACCTGGAATCTCTTCCAGGACTTGAATAAAAGGAGCCGCCTCGCTCCATTCGGGGAGCCAGAGTCGGGTGGGAGAAGGTAAAGCTTGTCAGGAGGAAAGGAGAGAAAGAATTGAAGAAAAGGTTGTGTGATGAATTGTATTTAGTACTTGTGGCTCTGGTGTACTGGTGTGGAACAGGTGAAGGTGTTTCCCATGGGAAGAAAAGGGAAAATGAAAACTGTATCTGCTTGCTCTTGTGTCTGGCATCTGTCTCTGTTGGTTTGGGGTGGCAGGTGCGCCCCCTGGTGGTCCACTATATATATTTATACAGATGTATGTATCTGCGGTGGGTTGGCACCCTGCCCAGGATTGGTTCCTGCCTTGTGCCCTGTGTTGGCTGGGATTGGCTCCAGCAGACCCCCGTGCCCCTGTGTTCGGATTCAGCGGGTTGGAAAATGGATGGATGGATGGATGTATGTATGTATGCAGGGGGTTACCGCCCTGGTGACTTTGGGGACCACAGGAACTGAGCTTGGAAGCTCAACCCTATAGGGGTCCGTGGTCACCACCAGGGGGAGTCCAGATGCCTAGAGAGCCCTGGTCCTCAGCACTTCCCCCACACCCGGAAGTGCTGGGGGGAAGACGACCAGGGACACCCGGAGTGCTTCCGGGCGCGCGGCCGGTACTTCCGCCACACTGGGGAGTGCCGGCGGAAGTTAATCGGGAGGCACCTGGAGCACATCCGGGTGTGCATAAAAGGGGTTGCTTCCCTCCGTTCGATGGTTTGAGTCGGAAGTGGAGAAGGACGGAGCTCGGGAGGAGAGGAAAGGAGGCATCCTGAAGAGACAGGCATCATTGTGTATAGAGGCTTGGACTGTGGGGGAGTTTTGGGGTTGTGTGTGCACTGTAAATAATAGAATGTACAATAAACGTGTGTTGGTGTTTGAACCATCGGAATCTGCCTATCTGTGTCCGGGCCATGCTCCACAATATGTGTATATATATATATATATACTAGCAAAATACCCGCGCTTCGCAGCTGAGAAGTAGTGTGTTAAAGAGGTTATGAAAAAGAAAAGGAAACATTTTAAAATAACGTAACATGATTGTCAATGTAATTGTGTTATCATTGTTATGAGTGTTGCTGTCATATATATATATATATATATATATATATATATATATATATATATATATATATATATATACACACTGACACACATAAATATATATATACATATATATGTATACTAGCAAAATACCCGCGCTTCGCAGCGGAGAAGTAGTGTGTTAAAGAGGTTATGTAAACATATATATACATAAACATATATACATATATATATATACATATACACATCCACATATATATATACATATATCAACATATATATACACATACAGACACATATATACATATACATATTTGTATATCTACATATATATACACATATATACATATACTTATTTGTATATCTACATATATATACACATATATACATATACATATTTGTATATTTACATATATATACACATATATACATATACATACATATCTATCTACATACATACACATATATCTATCTATCTATATATATATATACACATACATATATATCTATATATATATATATATATATATATATATATATATATATATATATATATATATATAGCTGATTACCCAGTGGATTCGCTCACTGAGTGCAAGAGAAAAAAATAAAATGTATGTATAAAATAAGTTTAATTGCCAAATTTATTTTTCCACAAATAAAGAGCACTTACAATAACATAGAAATCAATATAAACAACATTAACATCATTATCATTTGAGAATATGAAGTAATATATAAGAAGCACATTGCATATAAATATAAATTATTAAACATTAAAATGTTCTTCTATAAAACGCTACCGTGGCTATTCGTTTGTCTGTCCAGGATTTTAAATCACCTGTAGCTCGCAAACCGTTTCACCTATTGACTTGAAATTTGGTACACAGATACTACGTCACGTCTACTATTCGCTTTCCCACACATCCATCCATCCATCCATTTTCCAACCCGCTGAATCTGAACACAGGGTCACGGGGGTCTGCTGGAGCCAATCCCAGCCAACACAGGGCACAAGGCAGGAACCAATCCCGGGCAGGGTGCCAACCCACCGCAGGACACACACAAACACACCCACACACCAAGCACACACTAGGGCCAATTTAGAATCGCCAATCCACCTAACTGCATGTCTTTGGACTGTGGGAGGAAACCGGAGCGCCCGGAGGAAACCCACGCAGACATGGGGAGAACATGCAAACTCCACGCAGGGAGGACCCGGGAAGCGAACCCAGGTCCCCAGGTCTCCCAACTGCGAGGCAGCAGCGCTACCCACTGCGCCACCGTGCCGCCCTTTCCCACACATATGAACACATATATATATATATATATATATATACACACATACATATACACACACATACACATATATACATATACATACATAGTGCGTTGCAACACGGGCTGTGATTGTTACATGGGAGGGAGACGACAAATCACAGCTTCCCGCTTTCTAATCGGGCTTGTGATTGCTGCTTTGACGGATGCCCAGATCCCACAGTATTTCCCCTTAGGAGAGGCGTTAGGCAAGTGTAATTGAATAGCGGTGCTGCAAGTTATTACTCTTTTTATGTTTATTTGATTTTATTGTAGAATCAACTCACAGCTGCGCGCACCAGTGCGTGCGTGGCGGATGCGTACGGCTGACGTTTTCATTGTCTACCACCTTCGCTAATCATTCTTGAGGCAGATTGAAGACTTAAGTGCCAGCTTAACTGAAAAATTAAAGAAAACATACTAAGTTTTAAAAAAAATGAGTTTTAACGGGAAAAGATGCCGACGAAAGAAGAGAAGCAGCGGGACGCTAGGGTCAACAGCTGCTCATTAAGCAGCAAGCGCATCAACCTCTGAGCAAACGAATGGTAAACGTACAGAGAAAGAGGATAAATACTATGAATGGTCATGTGAAGTGTATTCACTCCACGTTATCGTGCAGTGCGCTGTTACTGGTATTTTGATAAAAGAATCTGAATAACATATAAGAAGCGTATAAATTATTAAACAGTAAAACATTAACATTTAAGAAGTAAAGATACATTGAGTACTACTGTAGTGCTTTCGGGTATAGTACATTTTTTGTTTGCCCATTACATGCATAAATGTATACATTTTTTGGTGTACCTACCCAAGAACACGCGACATGACCCGGCAGTTAAAAATGTATCGCTCCAGCAATTTTAACTCTGTTACAAAGTCATCTAATATGGTATTGCAAACGGCAGCGGGAGCGTTTCTATAAACTCAATTTAAACTTACTGTTTACACCGTGCTTTGAAGATGCATAGTATGCGACATGTGTTTCGCCGTAATTGTGGGCTCATCAGGAGTACACAGTCACTGCACTCCCTTACGGGAATCGATCCTCGGACGTAGAGGCGAAGCCCCTAACGTTGTGCCACGGCGTGAAGTTCGTTCATTTGACAGCATGTAGATCGGGGTAATTACATTGCAGGCATTCGTAGTCTGATTCACAATCTGATTGTATGGGTGGTTACCTACCAGGTAACGCTTGTGGTTGGTCAGCAAGTCGGCTAACTTCTGCCACGGTGCCCTCTTTCAGTTGCGAGAAGCAGATCATACAATGGTTGAAATAGTTTAATATATATAGCAAAATCACCGCGCTTCGCAGGGGCGAATATGGTATTGCAAACGGCAGCGTTTCTATAAACTTAAAGTTACGGTTTATACCGTGCCTTGTTTCATATTCTTTTCCTACCTTATCAATTGTGTAATGTGTTTTTTGAAGACGTTTGATTCATGGAAGTGATCACTCCTGCTGCGTTCAGTCACTTCACGTGAGCCACTGTCTTGTGTGATGTTGCGATGTCCACGGGTTTATTTAATGTTAACTAAGACCCGGCAGTTAAAAGTTTCTCGCTACAGCAATTTTAACTCTGTTACAAAGTGATGCAAACTGTCGTTTATACCTCGTGTCTTCTCATTAAACTTGTATCTCGCGAATATGGCATTGCAAACGGCAGCGGGAGCGTTTCTATAAAGTTAAGGTTACAGTTTACACCGTGCTTTTTTATACGTTGTGTCTTCTCATTAAACTTGTATCTCGCGAATATGGCATTGCAAACGGCAGCGGGAGCGTTTCTATAAAGTTAAGGTTACGGTTTACACCGTGCTTTTTTATACCTCGTGTCTTCTCATTAAAGTTGTATCTCGCGAATATGGTATTGCAAACGGCAGCGGGAGCGTTTCTATAAAGTTAATTTAGACTTACGGTTTACACCGTGCTTTTTTATACCTCGTGTCTTATGAAGATGCTTGTATGCGTCACTCACTCGCTTCTTATTGTTTCGCTGCCTTGTCAATTGTGTAATGAATGTTTTCTTCTGCGCTCTTTGGGGCTCCTCCTTCTTTTCTACGTACTGAGTTCACAGTCAGTTCACGTGATTACGTGGGAGGCGTGATGACGCGACACGCAACTCAGTCTCCTACGGCCATCTTGCTGCCTACCATTACAGTATATGGACAAAAAAGAGGTTCCAGTTATGACCATTACGCGTATAATTTTGAAATGAAAACTGCCTAACTTTTGTAAGTAAGCTGTAAGGAATGAGCCTGCCAAATTTCACCCTTCCACCTACACGGGAAGTTGGAGAATTAGTGATGAGTGAGTCAGTCAGTCAGTGAGTGAGTGAGTGAGTCAGTCAGTCAGTCAGTCAGTGAGGGCTTTGCCTTTTATTATTATATATATATATATATATATATATATATATATATATATATGTAGTGGAAAGCCAGCCCCCGGACACCGACAGACAGACACCAGAATGTCCAAAACACACACGTTTTATTTTTAAACAGTACCACAATGCCTTAGTCACCAACAAACTCGTCTCTCTCTCTCTCTCTCTTTCACTGTCTCTGTCTCTGTCGCCTCTACTCCCTCCTCACAAGCTTCATCTCCTTCCTCCCAACTCTGGCTCGTCTACTGGAGGGAGGCGACCCCTTTTATAATTTCCAAGAGAAGCCCAAGGTGCTCTGTCCAATGACACTTCCTGGTGTGGCAGAAGTGTCACATGAGCACCCGGAAGCACTCTGGGTTCCCCTGGAATTTCTTCCGGCAGCACTTCCTGGTGTGGCGGAAGTGCTGCCATCCAGGGTTCCAGAAATGTTTGTGCACCCCCTGGCAGTGGCCACATCCTCCCACAGGGATGAGCTTCACAGCTCTGTTCCGGTGGCCCCCAAGCAGACTAGGGCAGCTGCCCTCTCATGGCCCAGGGAAGATATTGTCCCTCTCGTGGACCGTCCAGAGGTCCCGGCTGAGTAGGGTCCCCAGCCACCTGCCACACTATGACAACAATGACAAAAACACATGATAAAGAATTGGGGCAGCCACCCATATAATGTATCCTGGCTACAAAAGTTTTTTAATGATTGAACAGAGGTGTTCACAAGACTGAGTTCAAAACAGAACTGATCATAGACAAGAAAGATGGCGGCTTTCAAGCCCAGTTCAGGAAGTGACATCCTCTTTGGGCCAGGAACCGGAAGTGATGTCCTCGAGGACCAGAAGTGACATTGTCTCTGGGGCCTGGATTGAAAGTGATGTCATCATGACCGGAAGTGACATCATCAGGGAGGGGGGTGGGTGGGTGGGACCTGGCACGATTTCCCGGGAATGGTCTACAAGTAACTGAGAAAGACAGTCAACACACTCCACCACCCCCTGGTCGGAGGTGGTATTACAATTACTCAAGCCCTTTAGCTGCCTCCTAATCGCATGTATGTGACAATATATATAAATGAATGAAGAAGTTCAATGTAATATTATTACTATTATTTTCATCGTAAGGAGATCTTTACCTATGGAGGAATATTTAGAACAAAAATTAAATAAGTAAAACTTAATACATAATTCGCTTGCCTCCTCACTCACTCACTCACTCACTCACTCACTCACTCACTCACTCACTCACTCACTCACTCACTCACTCACTCACTCACGTCCGTCTGAAGCCGAATGCGCAGTCGCCTTCTGCACAGCTGCCCGAAAAACCTTACAAGACCGACATCCAACCCCAACATCACGGCAGGCGGCGGATTTACGGCCACAAAAATTCAAAGAGAAAGGCGACTTCGATTAAAGCTCTAGAGGCCTGAAAGGCAATTTTGACTACAGCTCGAGGCCTAATTACGCATTCTGATTCAATTACGCATTCATTCAATACACCTATATCAGGTTTGTGGTGCTTATACTTATTACTATTCCATATTGTGCTGGAACATTCATCATTCAATATTATGCTATAGGCCTGGAAAATTCATCAACTAACAGTACAAGCCTGTACAAGTAATGAGTAAAGCGGACTACAATCATTACAAAACAACTTCTTCATTACTTATCATTTGTTCTTCATACACTGCTGACACAAAATTGTGCCCGTTTCATCTTACGTTGTCAAAACGGGCTCTTTGTCTAGTAAACAAATAAATAAATGTATCGTGAAATATGACAATAAATAATCCATCTTTTTAATCCAGTTATTCATGGAAGCTGGTGTCTACATATGTCAGCAAGCATTGGGTGCAAGGCAGGAATAATCCCTGGATGGGGCACCCATCCATAAAAAACTAAATAATACATAAACGTAAATAATTAAACAACAACATTTATTTATATACAGTAGACACATTTTCATACAAATAATGCAGCTCAAAGTGCTTTACATGATGAAGAAAGAGAAAAAAGACAAAATAAATAAGAATTAAAATAAGGGAACACTAATTAACATAGAATAAAAGTAAGGTCCAATGGCCAGGGAGAACAGAAAAATCAAAAAATCTCCAGACGGCTGGAGAAAAAAAATAAAATCTGCAGAGGTTCCAGGCCACAAGACGGCACGAAGCAGCTACTTTAGTTCAAGAAGCTTCTCAGGCATTTGAATTTGATGTGTGAGGTCTGACTACAAATTCAGTGTTTGATGGCCAAGCTTTATGGACACGTTACTGACAATCCACCAATCAGGGCACAGTACTCATTAGAGCCCTAAACTTTGACAGGTGAGTATGACACTTTTCATTTCAAGGTTCATTTCAGTGTTGTTTTTTTCCCAAACATAAGAATAACATTTGGCAATACATTTTTGCAATGGTTTTTCCATCATTGTAATGAGCTGGTGAAACCTCTCACCATGTCTGTCACTGACTGCATCATGATTAGCAGGGAAGAAGTCCAAGTGTGAATGCAGAAACTGAATGTTTAGGGACATGTACTTCATGATATTGTATGCTTGAAGCTTGTTGTCAGCCAGCTAGATGTAGTTTGGTGCTCTGTAGTTGCCAATAAAATTCTCAACAACATCCTTAAATTCCTTTATTGCAATTTTTCTCCTGCCCCAGCAGCAGATTTTTGAACAGCTTGTCATTGATGACATGTCTGATTTGTTGAACAACAAAATTGTCATCCTAAATCTTGGCACCAGTTATCCGTGGAAACATCTTCCTCAAATATTGAAATCCTTCACCTTCCTCGCTCTTTGCTTTTATTAAATTTCTCATCAGTCCAATCGACAAGTGGCTTATGTGCCACAGTTTTCTGCTCTTGAAATGCTTACGGAGCAGACAGTTCTTTTTAATATAATGAGACGGTTTAGCCTGGCAATTCACATCAGCAAATCCATGCTTTATTTCTAGTGGCAGTGCCACCATTCGTAGATCAATACGGACGACCCAGTTGTAGTTGCTGTGCTGTATATTGTTGGTTTGGTTTGGTTTGGTTTGTTTTAGGTTTATTTGTCATATATAGGTTAACACAGGGTCAACATACAATGAAATGTGTATGTTGTATACTAATAATACAAGAGGGAATAACAAAAAAATAGATTTTTGCAATAAAATGGTATGTCATAAAAAAGTAAAGGTGATTTTTGTATGTTATATCATAAATTATGTAATTTGTTCAGGCATTTCCTTTAGTACTGAATTTAGTGTTATACTTGGGTTTATTATATTTAATGCTTTTGTATATCCTGTGTTTATTTGTTCATTGTTCTATGCAGCAACTGTTTGCATCATTTTGTTTTATGAGCCTTGAGCATGGCAAAGGCGCTATATAAATAAAATGCATCGTTATTATTATGATTTTTATGATCAGCAGGGCAAAATCCTTAAGATACACCAAGAAGTGCAGCAAAAGCGTCATTGTCCAATATAACCTGATGCAGCATTGCCCCCTAGTGGAATTAAATGTACAGAATAACAACAAAGGAGGACTGGATGCATCATAATAACCGAGAAAGGGTTTGCTGTAAAATATTTACTCTTGAAGAACATTATTGAATTAAAAGCCTGTTACACCTAAAGGAATTTATGGACTGTGCTATATTTACTTTGCAAGTATTTATTTGTGTCATGCTTTTATGAAATCCTCCTTAAAACCATAAACTGATGTATTTCCATAGTTCCCAAAGTAGTTTTAAGTCAGAAATAAATGAAAGATAAAAGCATACATAACCATTGGAAGCCATATGTTGATGCTATACAGTGGATTCATAAAGTATTCAGACCCCTTCACTTTCTGCACTCTTTATTGTGTTGTAGATTTAATTTTAAAAGGATACATTTGCCATTTTTGCCTATTCATCTTCACTCAATAACCCATAATGTCAAAGTGAAAATATCTTCAGAAAGGTCAGCAATTGTGTAAAAATCAAAATTTGACATCTCTTATTCATATAAGTAGTCAGACCCTTTGCTGTGGCAATCCACGTTGTGGTTGGGTGTTTCCTTTTTTGCTTTAATTATCCTTGTGAGGCCAAGAACTTGATTGGTCCAAGAGGTGTAGTAAGGAAGCACTCCTTCAATCGAGGGCAGAAACCACGCCAGGTCAAAGACTTGTCAGCTCACAACTGCAACGCAAAGACACATTGAGTGCCTAGACTTCTAGAAAGAAGGGCTGCTATCCATCCCAGCTGAAGACTTTTGAGATATGACATCCATTTGGTTTGTGTCAAGAAATCGATCTGGAGAAGGTTAAAAAATGCTCTGTATCATTGAAGTTTCCTAAGTAATGTTCTTACTAAAGCCTGATGTTTTATCTTGGTAGAGTAATATATTACTGTACTTTCCCATTTTGTATTATTAATATGTAGCCTTTGTCAGAATGCCTCAAATCTCACGGACTTACCACTGTTTATAAGGTATTGTACCAGATAACTTCTTCCCACCTTCTCCTCTACATCTATAACCTCAGGTAATTAGGTGTAGTAAAAGACAAGCAGGATTTAAACTACACGTTAAACAATGTATTATTGATAACATTCATAAATAATAACTAGGGGGCTTTGCTTCCTGCTCGCTTTGCTCACCAACCCCCGGGCCTGCACTTCACGCTAGCCTCTTTGCAGTTCTGCCGCTCTTGTATGGAGAAGCGGATGTACAATTTAAACAGATTGTAATTTTCATGGGAATTGTTGCATATGCATAATAGAACTAACTATTTTACATTACAGCAAGTAATTCACAAATACTTTTTACACTTACACTTTTACTGTAACACTTCAAGAAAAAACAATTATTGAATTAAATTTTCATCAATATCGCTTTGAATTTTGATTCTGTGTTTGGACTTTCATCATGACAATGCAATGTATAACTGCCCATGATTGAATTTCGTTTCTTTCTCTCTAATAAATAAAAAGACTTTTACAAATGTTTGGCTCTGAGCTTTGTTAATTGTCTTTACAAAAGCTATTCTAATGGGAAACTGTTAACGCTTTAATACGAATGGCATATCAAGATCTCCTTTGGTGTCTAATGTTACCCGCGGGAGATGTACTACATTACCTTTCTTGGATACATCCTTCTTTCTACAGTAATTCACGCAGAGCAAGCTTGTAACGGTAGTAGATATTCTTCGGGATATTGTAAGTTGATGTTTTCATCTTCTGCACAATCACCACCAACTGTTTCAGCATAGTCTATTGATATGTATTAAACCAATTTGCTGTGTAACCGATCAACATTTTTGGTGTTAATTCATTTGACTTCATCGTTTTTTGGTGCTAGTGTCAGAGGGGGACACTTTTACATTTTTTTGTGCACTGGGTGGTTCCATTAGGCACCCACTGTTGGGACTGGGGGGTGAGAAGTTAAAAGGCTATCTGTACTTATTAATGGTATTTGCTGTCCTACAAGGGAATCACTGCTTTGAAGTTTGGCCTTAGAGAATGTTTGTATTTACCTGGCTTGGAAATATTGGTTCCTAATCAGCATATCTGTACTTATTAATGTTTGGTAACCATACATTTTGTTAACTTGTGTTTTTATTAATTGTTAAACCCAGGCAATTTAGATGTGCCATTGATTAAACTGTTTGTCCAGGACTGACAACAGAGGGGTGAAGTAAATATAAACTGCTGGCCAGCAGAAGGCAGGAGGGAGAACCCACAGGAAACGCTGCCAAGACACTCGGACAGGGCACAGGGGCTCACAGGCAGACAAGGGTACCTGGCTGGCATGACGTGAGGCACAAGGACGGCAACATTTACTTCCAGGGAGGAAGAGACAGCTCCACAAGGAGACGCCAGTTGTGGGTCCAGCGAAAGAGGGAAGCCGCATGAGAGGACCAAGCGAAGCTGACAGACGAGGAATGAGGCATGCCTAGGTCCCAGCCCAGAGTGGAAGAAAAAGGAACAACGAAGAGACGCTGACAGGGAGTCAACAATTTGCCACAACTTCTGCCGGGGAACAGAGTGCATCCATGAACAATTAAGTGTTGGGGTAACACAGTGCCCAAACTGGACTCTGCACCACTAAAGGTTGTATCCTACAATTCTTGTTTTTACGGACTTTTAGAGTGTGGACTGTGTATTTTCCTTTTAAAAAAAAGGAAATTAATTCCTGATATGTTTAGGTTCTGTTATGTTCGTTTATCTTTTTAATGTACCTTATATTGTCTTGTACAATAGAACTTACTGTTGTTTTTTTCTAAATTACTGTTGTGTCTTTCATTGTGTGTTTACTCACTGCCCAATTTAAAGAAACCTGTGTGCTGTTATTGGTAAATTTCAGGAGTTCCCAGTCTCTTAATAAAACTGGGTGGCGTAGTCGGATATTTTAATGGTATCTAAGTTAGATTACCTATAAGTGTGACCAGACACCTGTGACACTAGGATTGCCCGTGTACTCATTTCTTCTGTTGATAACCCTTCATGATGAAATTCTTCAATAATATTTGGACATAATACCATCCATCCATCCATCCATCCATCCATCCTCTTCCGCTTATCCGAGGTCGGGTCGCGGGGGCAGCAGCTTGAGCAGAGATGCCCAGACTTCCCTCTCCCTGGCCACTTCTTCTAGCTCTTCCGGGGAAATCCCGAGGCGTTCCTAGGCTAGCCAAGAGACATAGTCCCTCCAGTGTGTCCTGGGTGTTCCCCAGGGCCTCTTGCCCGAGCCACCTCATCTGACTCCTCTCAATGCGGAGGAGCAGCGGCTCTACTCTGAGCCCCTCCCGGATGACTGAGATTCTCACCCTATCTTTAAGGGAAAGCCCAGATGCCCTGCGGAGGAAACTCATTTCAGCCGATTGTATTCGCGATCTCATTCTTTCGGTCACTACCCATAGCTCATGACCATAGGTGAGGGTAGGAGTGTAGATCGACTGGTAAATTGAGAGCTTTGCCTTATGGCTCAGCTCCTTTTTCACCACGATAGACCGATGCAGAGCCCGCATCACTGCAGATGCCGCACCGATCCGCCTGTTGATCTCCCGCTCCATTCTTCTCTTACTTGTGAACAAGACCCCAAGATACTTGAACTCCTCCACTTGGGGCAGGATCTCGCTCCCAACCCTGAGAGGGCACTCCACCCTTTTCCAGCTCAGGACCATGGTCTTGGATTTGGAGATGCTGATTCCTATCCCAGCCGCTGCGAACCGATCCAGAGAGAGCTGAAGATCACGGCCTGATGAAGCAAACAGGACAACATCATCTGCAAAAAGGAGTGACCCAATCCTGAGCCCACCAAACTGAACCCCCTCAACACCCTGGCTGCACCTAGAAATTCTGTCCATAAAAGTTATGAACAGAATCGGTGACAAAGGGCAGCCCTGGTGGAATCCAATGATCCAATGGGGATGGCGCACTGCTGACCTCAACTCGGGATGTTGTGGGTCGGTGTGGGGAGTACTTCGAAGACCTCCTCAATCCCACTAACATGCCTTCGAATGAGGAAGCAGAGCCTGGCAACTCAGAGGTGGGCTTCCCCATCTCTGGGACTGAGGTCACCGAGGTGGTCAAAAAACTCCTTGGTGGCAGAGCCCCAGGGGTGGATGAGATACACCCAGAGTTCCTCAAGGCTCTGGATGTTGTAGGACTGTCTTGGTTGACACGTCTCTGCAACATCGCATGGACATCAGGGACAGTGCCTCTGGATTGGCAGACTGGGGTGGTGGTCCCCCTCTTTAAGAAGGGGGACCGGAGGGTGTGTTCCAACTACAGAGGGATCACACTCCTCAGCCTCCCTGGAAAAGTCTATTTGGGGGTGCTGGAGAGGAGGGTCCGTCAGATAGTTGAACCTCGGATTCAAGAGGAACAGTGTGGTTTTCGTCCTGGTCGCGGAACAGTGGACCAGCTCTACACCCTTGGCAGGGACCTGGAGGCTGGAGGGTGCATGGGAGTTTGCCCAAACAGTCTACATGTGTTTTGTGGACTTGGAAAAGGCGTTCAACTGTGTCCCTCGGGGAATCCTGTGGGGGGTGCTCCGAGAGTATGGGGTACCGGCCCCCCTGATAAGGGCTGTTCGTTCCCTGTACAACCGGTGTCAGATCTTGGTCCGCATTGCCGGCAGTAAGTCGAATCCATTTCCAGTGAGAGTTGGACATGATACATCTTCTTTGATTGTGAATTTAAAGTGAGGAAAACGTTAAAATTTATAAGAGCTGAGAGAGCAGGATCTGTGTCTGACAAAATCACACGAATGAGAGGTAAAAGTACCGTGTGTGTGTTTGAATATGGTTGAGATAAGGGAGTGACTTGAAAAAATCTCATGGCCAAAGTCTCGTCTTACGGGACTTGAAAAAATCTCTTGTAAAAAGTCTCTTGAAAAGAGTCTCGTCTCGTCACAGGATTTTTTTTATATAATAGAGACACAATATGCAAAATACATTTGAATATTGGCATCCATACAACCTGGTAAATGCTGATGTGTAGTTTCAGGGGGCACACAGACTTGTTAATTACTTAAAATATCTCTAGTTAAGTTTTCATTTGTGGTCAGCTTTCTTCAGAACAGGCTGCATGCCTGTCTCCATATTGCTGCCGAGTTGTGCCCTTCATGGTGTTGTCCTTTTCGGTTCATGGTGCGATATGCTCCTTTATCCAGGTAAGATAGAGAGAGAGGGGGGGCGGGGGGTAAAGCAAGCAAATTTATAGATTCTCTGTCCACACCCTACAGCCAATAGGGTGTCATATACCTTAAAGGCTTCTGATACAAGCCAATTCCAATCAGCCATACTTCAGACCAATGGGGGGACAGATTACCTTCACATCTGCCCCCAAAACCATTTGTTAAGGTGAAGCTTGCCAGCTAGGCAGTCTGGCTTTCCTGTGGGGGTTTATTGAGAGAGTCCTGCAGAGAATCACTTCCAAAACTTCTTTGAGGCACTGTAAAATTAAAAAGACTCATTCCTAAAAGTGGTAGGGGTACTTAACCATACAAATAAAGACATACAAAATATTGATCAAATTATATGCAGCATTTCACACCACAACACCTGGTTTATACTAATCCCTACATTGACAGACTGAAGGCCAGATGTCCCATTGACTATCATCATCTAATTCTTCCATGTGAAGCCTGAAAACCATGAGGACTGATTTAGATCATTGATGTTAGGTGGAATGCCCAGTGGGGGCTGGGTGGTCTCGTGGCCTCAGAACCCCTGCAGATTTTTTTTTTTTTTTCTCCAGCTCTCTGGATTTTTTTTTTTCTGTCCTCCCGGCCGTCGGACCTTACTTTATTCTTTATTACTTAGTACTGCCTAATCTTATTTTTATATTTTTATTTTTATTAACATTTTTTTCTTCATCATGTAAAGCATTTTGAGCTATATGATTTGTATGAAAACATGCTATATAAATAGATGTTGGTGTTGTTATCACGTGAAGCCGGCATGTGCACAGTGAACGACCAAAACACATTTCTACCCATTCAGTCAGCACGTCGATATTCTCATTGTCAAAAAGTGTTTGGTCAGTTTCAGCAAACAATGTCACAGCACAGGATGTGAGACTCCACTAATGGAAAAGAGCCGTGCCTGCTATTACTGACTTAGGAAGAAAAGGAGCTTGAGTGGAGTGTAATTGATCAAAAGTGGTGAAGGACAGGTGAGTATAATATTCTCATGTGTTTGGGGCCTACATGATGAGCAAATGCCTTTCAAATGTTTTTGCATGTTTTTTTGCATTTTGATGACCTGTTACATCATATTCAGCTCTTAGCTCATTATTCTGACACACACACGACTAGCCTAACTATTTTGGATACAGGGAAGCCGCTCTGCATATGTGGGGTGTGCTTCTAGATCTGATGTCTGTGATGGATGGCCAGGGTCCATGCCTGGCTGGGACGCCCCCTCACCACATCTGCCAGGGGGACAAGGGTGGGAAGCCCAGTATCTCCCCCTGGACGCTAGATGGCACCCTCCCTAGGTTGCAGCAGTGCCTCGAACTCCCCCAGGGGGATTGGAGTTCTGTGCAGCTCTGTTGAGTTCCGCAGGCACCGCCAGGGGGTGCTGCAGCAGGAGCTGCTGCCTCCTTTTGGGCACTGGTTTCGCCTTACCCGGAAATGCAGCCGGATGTCGCCAATCAAGCACCTGGAGTACTTCCGAGTACCCGATAAAAGGGAGTCAGCGACCACCACTCACCGGCCAGAGTCGGAAGGAAGAGGACGAGGTTGCCAGGGAGGAGTGGTGGTAAAAGGAGAAGAGTGTGTTGACTTGTGGTGATTAACTGTACTGTGCTGGAGACTATGTTGTGGCTGGAGGGATTACGGAGAAGATGAGCCCTCCAGCTGAAGAATAATAAACAGTTTATTTATTTTATGAGTGCCTCCGTGTGAATCCTTGTCGGGTCAGGCGCTATATAGCGTCCTTCTTACACGTCATTTTTGGTGTGCGGCCCTCATGGTCAACACGGATGGACCAAGTATAAACAAGGCTTCAGTAGACTGCATGAGCACAGTTTAGTTTAGTTTAGGTGTGTCGTCCACAAAAAGAGACGACTTCCAAATGAAATTAAATAAAAACTAAGTAAACTAAATCAATTACTGACCCGATTTAAACCAGTTCTAAACAAAATTGTGGTACATGAAACAGTCCATTCTGTTGTTTCTTTGTCACATTAACCACATCTAAGTGAAAAGCTGAAGAGAACTCAAGCTGTACATCAAGAAATGGTGTTTAGATTTTAAAGCACAACTGTTTTGCTAAAAAAGGATTACCACATAGCACCGAACAGCATGAGGTTCCGGGAGACGGATGACGTAAGTTGCAAAATATGTTTGAAAGCAAGGTCTTTTAACAAATGAACCCCAGGGAAGGCATGAAGCAAATGGGAAGTGGACCATCTCACATTAAACCAGAAATCTCTCATCAATTTAATCACAAAACTTAAAGGTCAATTGAAAGGTTTGTTGAAAAAAAAATAAAAGAATCAATGCAAGGATGTGAAGACAGAAGAGAATTTAAGCAGCGAAAACAAGTGACAAATGAAGCAAAAGTTTTAATAGGTAACATTTTGTGGCTGTGAAAATAAATTCTACATGACGGTTCAGGATATTCATGATGATGCTGTCAAATTGCACAAAAATATCAAATAGTTGGCAAAGTAGGAATTACACCATTGAATTTATTGAAAGCATACATTACACAATCAAACTAATGTGTTAAATGAAATGACAAAATCAGTCTGCCATACTTAAACATCTTTGAAACTCTTATGTCAATTTTATGTATTAAATTTAGGAGTGAAAGCAGATCTATTCGTAAAACTGTGTTCGCTGGCATAATAAAATTAACAGCATGTAATAGTTTATCTATTTTTGGAGTAATTCAGCAGTTTTAAATGGAAATCAAGTTAAATTTAAACCAGATGGTGATGTTTACCTTGGGGGTACATTACTCATGCACAGTGTGACAATAGATGGCGCTATACCAGCGCTTAACCCGACACAGATAGACGCAGGAGGCACACTTATAAAAACACAAATGTTTTTTATTTATTCTTCTCTCGTGTGGAATGTCGTCCCCGTTCCCATGAGCGCACAACACAGACCCCAATTCATCTCCACTACTCCTCTCCAGCAAGTTTCATCCACTACCACCCGACTCTGACTCCTGGAATAGTGTCTGCTGGTCCCTTATATAGGTCAAAAGGAAGTGCTCCAGGTGCTCGTTGTCCTACTTCCAGGTGTGGCGGAAGAACCGCTCACACGGACTTAGGAATTATTGCAGCACACCCTGGTGGCATCCCCGGATCCCAACCGGGCTGTAATGAACTCCAAATCCCATGAAGCCCTGAGGGAGTCCTAGGTACCCCTGCCATCTAGTGTTCTGGGGGAGGTAATGCTCGGACCACACTTGCTCCCCAGGTCCTTCCAAGGCAGAGGCGTCTTAACCGGGCAAGGGCTCCGGCCATCCATGACATGGCTAATGAAAAGGTGTAGCTGCTGTTTTGCACCAGTCCATTCCACCCTTACCAGAACAACATTGTTTGGCACATTGTGAGGACCTGGGTATGGATGATGCTTGGAAAAGCATTCCTCTGATGACTGCTATTGAGACTTAAGGACTATTAGTACAATTTTCTGCAGGTCATCTGTTAAGAAGGCAATGTTTCAGAGGTACATAAGATGACATTTAAACCACTAAACGAGTTTCAAGATACCCGATTAAGGAAAAACTTGAAAGTGGAACAGTAAAGACATTTTCAGATATGGTTATATGTACTGTACTTAACAACAGGATCACCTCAATGGGTTATTTTCAATTTTGGACATTTGTGGCACAATCCAGGCCTCAAGTGCTGACTGTGAAAGATGATTTAGTCTAATAAGCAATATGAAAACAAAATCTAAAAATCTCAGAGATGCAGAGCATTTAGAAAATTTGATGAGAATTAAACTCTTTTAATATTCTAGACAGTTCATAATCATAAAGTTTACTAATTATGGAAGACAGAAAAAATCAAAAGGGAAACTTTTAGAATATTCAATGAAATTTTGAGTTGAAATTAACTTTTTATAATGTTTAGTACTGCATATCTATGTTTAATATTAGATATGCAATACTATAAATAACCATGTGTTATACAGAAATGTATTACTAATATAAACATATTACTTACATACAAAAAAAAAAATGGACTCCCCAAGCCACTCCTGAATGGGAACATTGTTCTCAAGAGCAGAATGGCTTCCATAATTCTTAAACGGAATAAGCTTGGAACCACCAAGACTTTTTCTAAAGCTGGTCACCTGGCAAAAGTGAACAAACGGGAGAAGGGTCTTGGTAAGAGACATGAGTAAGAATTCAATGGACACTCTGGCTGAGTAACAGAGACTCCATGTGGAGATGGGAGAAACTTCCAGAAGGATAACCATCCTTGCAACACTTCACTGATATGGGCTTGATGACAGGGTGGCCAGACAGAAGTGTTTTCCGGTAAAAGACATTTGTAAAAAGGCATTTTAAGGAGACTCAGACTGTGAGAAACATGATTTAACTGTTTACTCTTAATTCTTCATATTTGGAGAAAACCTGGCACTGCTCATCTCCTGTGCAATATCATTCTAACAGTAAAACATGATGGTGACAGCATCATGCTTGTGGGCAGGGGGAATTGGGAGACGAGCCAAGATTGAGGGAAAGCTGAATGGAGCAAATATACAGATATCCTTAATGAAAACCTACTTCTGAACACTCTGGACCACGGACTGGTTGAAAGTTCACCTTGCAACAGGGCGATGCTTCTAAGTGCAAAGCAAAGACAACATAGAAGTGGCTTAGGGACAACTCTGTGAATGTTCTTGAGTTGCCCGGCCAGAGTTTGGACTTGAATCCAACCAAACATCTCTGGAGAGACATGAAAATAGCTGCCTGCTGACACTCTATCCAACTTGACAGAGCTTAAGAGGATCTGCAGAAAAAATACTTTGTTATTAGTGATTACCTTTCACACCTTCTATAAACTCAATTTGAATTTTACTTTTTATTCTTTCAAATTTTCTAAAGTAGACTGGTGGTGAAAAGCTTCGGCATTTTTATAGGATAGCAACTGAACATCCACAGGGGGAAAAAAAACATTTTTCCTGTGCCAGTGTGAAGTTCTTGGGGATGCTCTTATTCATTTTTACGTGTGCAGTTTAGCTGACCACACAGTAGACAGAAAAATCATACATGGCCAGTAGGATGTAATTAAACAACAGTCCTCTGTCTTTTGTTTAGTGTTTCTTTTAAAATAAACTAAGCTGAAAGCAACTATATTTTGCATTTCAACTGTCAGTATTATTTCTACTTAACCTCAATTATGTTTAAAAAAAAAAAAATGCACGTCTCACAGGCAAAATACCCAAAAGGAAACTAACATATTATGTCTGTAACAAAAATTACACAGTTAAAAAAGAAACATCTTCACAGGAAAAACTAGAGTTCTTAATGTGAACTGACAATAACCATTAATAATGAATCTGGAGTTTTTCCCCCATTTTTGTTAGCATACAGTAACTGAACTTATGAATGTCACATTGAAAAGTATTGCTTTCTTTGAAAATATCAAGAGTGCGAAGTATATATTAAGAACTTTTTTATTTTTGGACATGAGACAATCTGGTAACAAACAATTCTCTCAGGCAAAAAAATATTTGGTCTTTTACAATAAAATATACATATTAAGAACATCGTTGTGTACACTAAAATAAAAATAAACAATTTGAAAAGGTACAAAAAAATGCAGTAATATACAGTTTAAGTGTTACTTTAAGTCTTGTTTATTAACATTTTGATTTATACACTATGTAAAGGAAAAATCTTATCCATCACTTGTCAGATTATTCCTTTCTTCAAACTGCTTATCTACAGCCAGTGACAGGGCATCAAGAAAAACCTCCAGCGTGACTGTGGGAGACTGGAAATGAAACGGATAATACTTTTAAAATCACATCATGCATTTTAAACCAGACAAACAAACTGAGCTATCAAAAAATAAAGGAAATGAGTAAATAAAGGATGAATAATATACTGAAAACAAGGTTCTACGTATACAAGTGTAACCATTAATATACAGTAAATATACAAACTACATCTTGTCATTTTCAAAGTCTGTAATGGTGGTTGCTCAGTTTTTTTAGCTATCATTGATCAAAGAAGAGATCTCAGCAACGTTAAACTGAGCTGATTGTAAACAAGAGATTAGCTTTCAATTCTTTCTGAAAAGAACTTTTTTTTTTTCTTAGCCTATTTAAAAACAACTATAAATTGATATTGTTAGCAATCTATTTTCTCTGGATTGGCGCCCAGTCAGCAGTTGTTTTCTGTGTTACACTAAATGCTGCCAGAGTATTGGACGGCCCTCTTTAACCCTGAAGTTCAGTAAGTAGGTTTAGGAATATTATGTACTTTTAACATTTTTCTAATACATGTTTCAGGAAAGAAAAAGTCTGTCTATGTGTCTCACAGTTTAATCAGTTCAGTTGCAAATGTGTTGGATAGAAGGAGAATGCAGCAAGTTCTTCAGGGCCAGAATACACCAATAACAGATTGACAGCATAAAGCTTTTGGTAGAGGGCAATTCCTCAGGTTTGGAGTGTTGATCTGTTAAGCTATTAGAAACAAATGAAGCAGGAAAGTCGTTTTATTAAATAAAGATGAATGTGAGATTAATTTGCAATTATTTTGTGCATTGGAAAAAAATGCTTAAATTGTATTAAGGATATCAATTCTATTGCTAGAATTCTGTACCAACTCATAAAAGTACTGCTATTTTGAGCCACTTAAGGAATACTTTTATAAAGAAACACCTGACATATAGATAACCAGAAAAAGAATACCTGAATATAAAGAGCATGTGCCAAAAAGGGCAGCTTTCGTAGCACCCTGCCACTGAGTCCTTTGCTTTTTCTAGAAAGAGACAACAAAATAAAAATATTTTTAAAATGTTTAGTCAGCACAGCACTTTTTCTGCATTTAGAAAATCACAGAGACTTGGAAATTTGTACAGTTTAAATAAAGCAAGACAAATACGATAGGATGGGAGTCACTCTTTGTAATAAGTTCCAAGCTTTAAACTGTATAAACAGACATTTTCACATGTCTGAGGTTGGCAAACTCCAGGCATTACAAAAAGCTTTAGATTTTTAGATTCTCTCTTTCTCACTGCCTCCTGGCTTTCATTTTAGTAAGAATGTAGACCCTTCAAAACTGGCACTGATCACAGTATGTTATCATTATAACTTATTCAAGCACTCATGAAAATCTGCCTCTCTTTCACTCCAGAATTATTCCTTTATGGGTCTCCATTATGCACATAATCTCATTTGCCTATTTCTTTTTTGTATTCTATAATCATCATCTGACACTATGTCATTAGCAGCCCAACTATGTCCCAATGGTGATCATGGCTGTGAGTTTTTTAACTTGCTTGATAAGAAAAAAAGAGAGTGATACAAGCCAGGGACAGATTACATTCATAAGAAAACAAGAACCAGTTGTGTAACCTTTAGGCAACAAAAT
Source organism: Erpetoichthys calabaricus (assembly GCF_900747795.2). Lineage (NCBI taxonomy): Eukaryota > Metazoa > Chordata > Cladistia > Polypteriformes > Polypteridae > Erpetoichthys > Erpetoichthys calabaricus. Next base: position 101,214,251 of record NC_041406.2, read on the forward strand.
GTCCAATATCTCAAGGCACAAGGATTTTGGCTGTGTGATCCCATGACTTTCTATTCAGCACTATCCATGACATTCAAAGAAAACATTGGAGATCATTTAATAATGTAGTCTTCTTGGAATCTGCATTAATGAATACCTACATTTATATTTTTTTCCTCTATATTTTTTATAAAGATTTAAGCCAAATGTTATATTGGGATAATTTGAAGTTGCCAAACAAGTTGATGTGCATGTGTTTAGGACATAGAAGTAAATAGCAGCACCATTATAAAACCCAAACAAATAAGGAAAGAATGTGAAATTTTCCACAGACTTATACTATTCAAGAATCAAATTTTAATTTAAATGCTAATCACCATGATGGTCTGGCACCCTTATTGAGTTTTATATTCAGAAGAAGATGAGCTTACTGTGAAATTTTGTGCAGGACAATACTGAGATTGGACACTTTATTTTCTTGAAAGCATAACATCTCCAGCTCTCTTAGTGTAAGCAGCTGCTGTCGAGGATAAATTATTTGGCACTGGAAGTAGAATTAATATTAAAATTAACATTTAAGGTTTCATTTCTGTAGGATGTATTTCATATGAAAAACAACAAAGTATGCAATAAAGTTAATTGCCTAAAGGAAAATTAAGGTACACAATTTAAATATTTATAAATTATCCATCACAAAGTGAAAGTCAAGTTATTAAAATGTTTCCAAATCTCTGAGTAACTTCAAAACAAAAATGTGACGAATTTAAAAAAGTGTAAATCACCAATGAAACAAAATTACATAATTTCACTTTTGAAACTCCAATTACTAAAGACCACTAGCTGGAAAATACAATACAAAACAACATTAAGCTGGTTTGTTCAGTTTTAATACAATAATACATCATAATGTTTTTTTTTTCTTTCAGAATTTGCATATGTTTATACACAATACTTACACTGGTTGCTACTGAAATGTCAACTGGATTACTTTTTAGGATGGTACAGGAAATGACAGTTGATAAATAGCAACAAGACATGTAATTTCTTTACAAACATAGACAGTGGCACCAGAATTCATAATGAATGAAACTGAGCAAAATTTACGACAACAATTATCATTTATGTGACCTCCTCTAGCACATAGTGAGGACAGGATACACAAATAGTAAAATCCACCATCTGTTTAAATACATTGTCAGTAAATGTTTGCAATTTAAAAAGAACACTCAAATAATCACATTTTACTTTAATCTAAGGAAAGGAACATTGCGAGAACATAATATGCCTTTATAACACTTCACCATGACTACTCTTTGATCTTTACCAAAGTCTTATGTTTTATTTTTTGCAGTTCTGTTGTATATTTGAGTTGTGTTGTAGATATTGTTTTCTGTTATAATATTTTTGGAGCTTCTGAAAAATGCTAAATTTCCTCTTTGGGACAAATATTTATCTCCCTATAATATATAGTGCCTTGCTTTTCCTTCCTGTCTATCTATCGTTCAGATTATTGCATATTCCATATTCTGTGAAGAGAAAAATACACACTAGCACTGACTACTTCCCATGATAATTCAGTAGGTCTTACCCTCATTAATTCTTCCAGGCAGGACAAATAAATTTTGAAAATTGCTGAAATAGATGGTGGACCAATGTATTGCTTTATGTCTGCTCGGTCTACAAAAGCCAAATCTACTTTTTCTGTGAGATTGGATGTAGTTAGTATTACAACATTTGGGAACCTGAAAATTAAAAAAATAATAATAGTCAGTTACTTTAATATTTATTAATATTTTGTTTCTTGCCATCTATAACATAATATTCTCAAAGCAGCTTAATCCAATTCAGTGCTGAGATAAAAAGCTTACCCTGGCAACACAAAGCAGAAAACTGCACTAGACAGGGCCCAGTCTCTCTCTCTCTCTCTCTCTCACACACACACACGCAAATGCAGAAACACAAATAAACCTAAGCAGCATATCGTTGGGGATGAGGGAATACCTGTTGACAAATTTATGCAGACACAGGGAGAAAATGAAACTCCACATGAGCAATGGCCAGGTGTGGGGGTTAGAGCTTAAGAAACTGGATCTGTAAACTTGGTATCGTTACCAATTGTGCCATCAAGCCACCCTGTTGTTAGGTGTTTTAAATTGCACTGAATCGGGAAAAACAAATATCTACCCACTTAAATTAACCCTGCTCAATAATAACACAAAGACAAATACAAAAAAATTACACATTTCCAAAACAAAACACTGTGAAATTAAATTTTGCAACAATCAAATAATAACAAATTTGAAAAGCAAAAAGAAAAAAATTAAATATGAAATAATCCATAACAATCTACAGAAAAAAAGATTATATACATTATTAAAATTTAAACACCATAAACAAAGAAATTACTCCATGAATATTTCTAACGAGGCAGCAAAATACTATAAATGGAAAGCTGTCCGTCTAAATTGAAACCTAAATGAAGCCACCCTCAGGATATAAACATATACTTTAAGACAATAATTAGGATTAAGTAGTAAGTAAGTAGTAATTAAGTAGCAAAAATGTTTTGATGGACTAACCCCTGCTCATCACAATAACATGAACATGAAACCTCGCTTCACTGCAGAACTATCACTAATAAGGAACCAAAAGTAAATGATGCATTATGTTGGCATGCACTTGTTGGCTGGCTATGTTTTTCTGCTAGTCCAGTTGGAGCCGTACTTTATTGATCTTTAAGCAGTCGTTTATTTCCTGAAGTACACTACATTCAAGTTTCAGTCTGCTCATGTGTATAGCTATTTGCTGATTTTTATCCCTGGTTTCAAAATTATATTTCCCATTGCATGGATTCATTTCTTTGATTATAAAACTATATTTATGATGATTTCAACATTTTCAGTTTTGTTTCTCATTTGCTTATATTAGGGTACTCATTTTTATTTGTTTGTTGCCAAATGTTATTTCAGCAAAGATTTGTATAAATATATACAGTATGTCAAAGCCTATCGAAAAACATTTCACATCCATCGATCAAAGCCACACTGATGTCTCTATTTGTGTTCTTTCACATAGTTTCAAGGAAAACAGAAGAAGCCAAACTCATTATCAGTCTTTGTTCACACATATCTCAAATGACTGCCTAATTTTTTCATTCATCTTCTCTAGTGGCTGCTTTTCACAACTCCTTTTGTCTTTTATTTATTTCATTTCCATCAGTTTTGTTCCCTCCTTCCCCTTGCTATATATGTACCTGATTTTTCCTTTTCAGTTAAACATCTAATTTGTCTGTACCATTCTTTTCCTTTTTCAGTATGGGAATAAACCTTTTCTCCTTCTTCAGCAGATACATCCTGATGCAGTCCTTCAACAACTCAATTTAATATATATTTGTTTCTTTTGTAAAACATTCCCTGATTTGCATGTTTTGTTTATGGTAAATTAGCACGTGACTGGGTTGAAAGACAAATTTAGTATTTGATTATTTGAACATTTTGCAAGTGTTTACTACAATAATATGTCAATACAGATAGATTTTAAAACTAAAATTCAAAATTAAGAATGGTGAAAATCTGTACATACAGTGGATTCAGTAAGTTTTCAAACCCCATAATGACAAAGCAAAGACATGTTTTCAGAAAGGTTTGCAAATTTATTAAAAAAAAATCAACAATTGAAACCTCTCATATAAATGTTCAGAACTTCAGTTCATTACTTTGTAGAAACCCTTTTGACAGCAATTATAGCTTTGAGTCTTTTTGGGTAAGTAAGTCTCTATAAGCTTTGAACCTAGATTTGGGCAGTTTCTCCCATCCTTCCTTACAGATCCTTTCAAGCTCTGTTAGGTTGGATGTGAAGTGTCTGTAAATAAGATAAACAGGTTTTTCCACACATGTTCCATTGAAGTTAAGTCTGGAATTTCCTAAACAAACTCAAGGACAGTCCCAAAGCCACTCCAGTGATGTCTTGGCTGTATTGTTGGGGTCATTATCACACTGAAAGGTGAACCATCACTTCATTGTGCACTCAGGAGCAGGTTTTCTTCAATGACCCCTCAGTATTTGGTTGCATTCATCCTTCCCTCAATTCTGACCAGTCTCTTTGGTCTTGCTCCTCAGAAGCACCCTCATCACCACCCCCAGCATGATGCTGCCACCACAACTGTATGCTTCACCGTTGGAATAATATTAGGCAGGTGATGTGCACTGCCTGGTCTTTGTCAGATATAGCCCTTGGAGTTCAGCCCAGAGGAGTCAATGTTGGTCTCATCAGTCCAGAGAATCATTTTCCTCATGCTCCCACAGTCCTACCATTTACCAAGCTCCATGCAGGAGTTAACCACTCTACCATAAATGCCTGACTGATGGAGTGCTTCTGAGATGGTCGGCCTTCCAATAGATTCTCTCATCCCATTAGAGGACTTCCGAACCTCTGTTAGAGTGAACATTAGGCTCTTGGCCACCAGCCTGACCAAAGCCCTTCTTCCCTGGTTACTCAGTTTGGTTAGACGACTAACTGTAGGAAGAGTCCTGGTGGTTCAAAACTTCTTCCATTTCACAATTATTGAAGCTAAAGTATTTCTAGGAACACTCAAAGCTTTAGAAAGGATTTCATACCCTTGCCCTGGTCTACTGAGAATTCCTTGGACTTCACGCCTTTGTTTCTGGTCCAACACACAGTGTGAATTGTGGACCTTATATACACAGGTGTGTGTCTTTCTAAACTATGTCCAATCAATTCAGTTTGCTACAGGTGGACTTCAATCAGGTTCTACACACATCTCAAAGATAATGAAAACAAACAGGATAGACTTGACCAGAATGTGGAATGCCACAGCAAAGGTTCTGAATTCTTTTATAAAGGAGATATTTCAGTTTTTGATTTTTGACAAATTTGCAAATCTTTCTGAAGAAATTTTCAATTTGTCATTATGGGCTATTGAGTGTAGACTGAGAAGTAAAAAAGGCAAATGTATTTATTTAAAATTAAATCAATAACACAATTAAGTATGTGGAAAGTGAACAGGTCTGAATACTTTCTGAATCCTCTGTAAATTATTGAAATGAAGAGAAGTCATACCTTTTTATTTGGTCTAGCTGTGTTAAGACAGAGTTGACTACACGAATTGCATCTGATGGCTCTGTTCCTGCACGTGAAGCACTGCGAGCTGCAGTCAGACTTTCTACCTAGAGTTAAAAAAACGACAAACTTAGAGATCTTTATTTTAGTATTTATTAGTTTATAAAACAATAATATGAATTAGACCACCTTTATCTAGGTTTAACTAAGCTAGCCAGTTGTATCCCAAATTACATTTGCCAACTTTCCTTTATCTTGCTTATCTTAAAGGTAAGAATTATTCTTCTCATGTCACTCTCCAATACTTTCGTCTAAAATCATTCTGGACTTATCTATTGGGCCTTACCTTCACCTCTATAACAATGTTCCTTTTTTTCACCTTTTGCTTCACACAGTCAAAGCATCCAAGGCAGTATCATCTACATATAGTATCTGTCCTTTCTCTCAACTGCAGAATTGACCTCTTTAGTGAAATTTGATACTTACTTCTGATGCTTCTTTACTTAATTTTCTCCACTTTTAGTTTATGGTCAACTTTAACCTGCCTTATCTCATTTACATGCACCATATAACTCAGCACAAAGCTTGTGCAAACTGTTTATTTCAATTTCAGCCAACCTTTAAGCCTCATATTGATCTACAGCAATACTGGTGAATGGGGTACATTTGTTAATCATTCTTTTTTGATGCTCATTGATGCCCTCATGTAATGTGTCACTCAAGACTAGTTAACATCTTATAAGAAGTGATAAAATTTGTTGCAGATAGTGCTTGTAGTATGGAAAACCACACTTGAAATATAAGAGTGTAGGAATATATTACCGATTGTCCTTATATAACAAAACTCACTGTGTGAGAGTAGTATGTAGGAAGAATAATTTACCTCATCAATGAGAACAAAAATAAGTGCATCTTTATCGTCGATTAACTCTTGAATCTTCTGAAACATTTTTGTCACAAGTTTTCCACTCTAGGAATAAAATACAAAATAGGCAGTCTGAATGATTTTCTCTGGAACATTTTATTGAATTGGCTGTGTTTTTCTGGTTGGATATTTGAAACATCAAAAAGAGGCTGATAAGATTCAGAAGATCAATACAATTTCAATTTAAATTAAAGCAATAAATTAACACATAGTATATATTTTTACCTTATCAGATGTGCCTTCTCAAACTTACACAATAAAATCCAGATGCAACATTATCATACTTAACATTTTCCTGCATTTCAGCTTTTTTTGGGATGTAAGACAAACACGTTAGTCAGTCTACATCCTTATTCTTACCTATAGTCACAAACTCTTGCTAGTGAGTGAAAGAACAAAATCACAAGCACAAGCAGCTAAAATAAGGTCCCAGCACAAGGTCTCATAGCTCACTTTGCATGACAGTATGAGGAAGCTAATAATTCTGAGTAAAACTGCTGCTTATCCAGATTGAGAGGAGCCAGGTGGTTTGGGTATGTAGTTATTTCATTTGGCATCAGGGAAGTGTACAAAGCACAGATCAATGTATGAGAATCAAGAGGAAACACCCAATATTCTGGAGAGATGATATCTTTTGACTGTCCTGGGAGTGTCTAGATATGCCCCAAGAAGGGCTTGAGAAAGTTGTGAGGAGGCCTGGCGAGTCGAATTCAGTGTTACCATTATGACACTCACCAGGAAAAACAGAGTGATAACTATGATAATAAGGTTCACTGACAAAGCTAATCTGCTTGATCAAATGCATTACTTGTTTAAAAACGCACAAAATTGCCTCTGTAACAGTTACACATCATTTTCCCTCTGTTAGGCACTCATCACCAATATTTAACCATGGGACTTTTGTGAGTAGGAGGACAGAAGATTAATAACAAATTATATAGACTTATATACACTTCAATAAAATTGCACTCATGGATGATGTAGCTCTTCTGCAAGAAGCATTTGCATTCTTGTGCAATATTGGCCCATTATATTGAATAATATTGACTAATTTTGGTGGAAAAGGTAGGCAAGACCACTTTGTTTTACTGACCCAGTCTACCAGGCACAGAAAAACATACTAAAATGAATGCTGTAAGCAAATTAAAAAAAAATGTATTTAAGATTTAACTTAGTCATGGTATTTTTAATAAACTAAATCATAAAACCAAAATTCACAATTAACAAAGCATTCTGAGCATTTAATCCATTTTAGGGTGACAGGAGCCCAGAGCATATCTCAACAGTAGTGTCCATAAAGCAAAAATCATCTTATAATAGGGTGCCTGTCAGTCACAGTGCCAGCTCACTCAAAATTTCAGATTACACTGACATGTTCATTTTTGGGAATGTGGAAGTTAAAAACGAGTATGATAGCGAAAAACCTGGCCAACATAGTGAGTGTGCAAACTCCACAGAGGCACAGAATCTGAACAACTGATTCTGACTATGTGAGGCAGCAGTGTCAACTGTTATGCCACAGTAATCTGCAATAAAACAACCCTGCATTTTCTATAACTTAATAGTATGCTGTTAGCTTTTGGTGTCTGTCTTTTAAACACAGAGGTAAACACAATTACTTTGCATTGCAAAGATAATTCCATGAATAAATTACAGTTAGGTCCATAAATATTTGGACAGAGACAACTTTTTTCTAATTTTGGTTCTGTACATTACCACAATGAATTTTAAATGAAACAACTCAGATGCAGTTGAAGTGCAGATTTTCAGCTTTAATTCAGTGGGGTGAACAAAACGATTGCATAAAAATGTGAGGCAACTACAGCATTTTTTTAACACAATCCCTTCATTTTAGGGGCTCAAAAGTAATTGGACAATTGACTCAAAGGCTATTTCATGGGCAGGTGTGGGCAAGTCCGTCATTATGTCATTATCAATTAAGCAGATAAAAGGCCTGGAGTTGATTTGAGGTGTGGTGCTTGCATGTGGAAGATTTTGCTGTGAACAGATAACATGCGGTCAAAGGAGCTCTCCATGCAGGTGAAAGAAGCCATCCTTAAGCTGCGAAAACAGAAAAAACACATCCGAGAAATTGCTACAATATTACGAGTGGCAAAATCTACAGTTTGGTACATCCTGAGAAAGAAAGCAAGCACTGGTGAACTCAGCAACGCAAAAAGACCTGGACGTCCACGGAAGACAACAGTGGTGGATGATTGCAGAATCATTTCCATGGTGAAGAGAAACCCTTTCACAACAGTCAACCAAGTGAACAACACTCTCCAGGGGGTATGCATATCGATATCCAAGTCTACCATAAAGAGAAGACTGCATGAAAGTAAATACAGAGGGTGCACTGCAAGGTGCAAGCCACTCATAAGCCTCAAAAATAGAAAGGCTAGATTGGACTTTGCTAAAGAACACCTAAAAAAGCCAGCACAGTTCTGGAAAAACATTCTTTGGACAGATGAAACAAAGATCAACCTCTACCAGAATGGTGGCAAGAAAAAAGTATGGAGAAGGCGTGGAACAGCTCATCATCCAAAGCATACCACATAATCTGTAAAACACGGTGGAGGCAGTCTGATGGCTTGGGCGTGCATGGCTGCCAGTGGCACTGGGACACTAGTGTTTATTGATGATATGACACAGGACAGAAGCAGCCGAATGAATTCTGAGGTGTTCAGAGACATACTGTCTGCTCAAATCCAGCTAAATGCAGTCAAATTTATTGGGCAGCGTTTCATGATACAGATGGACAATGACCCAAAACATACAGCCAAAGCAACCCTGGAGTTTATTAAAGCAAAGAAGTGGAAAATTCTTGAATGGCCAAGTCAGTCACCTGATCTTAACCCAATTGAGCATGCATTTCACTTGTTGAAGACTAAATTTCAGACAGAAAGGTCCACAAACAAACAACAACTGAAAGCCGCTGCATTAAAGGCCTAGCAGAGCATTAAAAAGGATGAAACCCAGCATCTGGTGATGTCCATGAGTTCAAGACTTCAGGCTGTCATTGCCAGCAAAGGGTTTTCAACCAAGTATTAGAAATGAACATTTTATTTTCAGTTATTTAATTTGTCCAATTACTTTTGAGCCCCTGAAATGAAGGGATTGTGTTAAAAAAATGCTTTAGTTGCCTCACATTTTTATGCAATTGTTTTGTTTACCCCACTGAATTAAAGCTGAAAGTCTGCACTTCAACTGCAGCTGAGTTGTTTCATTTAAAATTCATTGTGGTAATGTACAGAACCAAAATAAGAAAAAAGTTGTCTCTGTCCAAATATTTGTGGACCTAACTGTATATACATCAAAAACAAATCTGTGTATATAAAAGCCAATGTATGTGTGTGTGTATGTATGTATGTATGTATGTTCCAACATCACTTCCGAATGGCTAGAGCGATTCTCATGAAACTTGGTACACGTTTCTCATTGGTCGACTAAAAATACTATAGGGTGAAATCAATCCAAACCCACCCCCTTCTGGGAAGGGTGGGGGGTCATCTTGTGGACTTGTATGCATGTTATCATCCAGTTGACACTCGGAACGACCACCAGACGGCGAACTGGAGGCAACTGCCCCCATTCTTTATATTTGAGCACCAACGCGCCCCTGATGCTTTTGAAATTAAATAGAGTTGGCTGGTTCTAAGCATCAGCTGGATGATAACATACATACAAGACCACAAGACAAGCACATTAGTGAGTCTTCATGGTTCGTTAATTCATTTTTAAAGTTGTGCTTTTTTTTTTTAAATTATATTTTTCTCAAACAATTAAAAAAAAAAAAAACTTTATTTTCCTCCCGGGCAATGCTGGGTATTTCAGCTAGCATCACATAAAACATCCTAAAACCTTCATTTGCTCCAGAGATGATCTCTTTTCAGGACTATGCATTTTCTATTAAATTCACTTATAATTACACACTTTGGCAAGTATTCCATTTTTGTAGTTAGTCAATAATGGTGCGTTATTGTCGTTATTGCAGAAAGACCGTCTCAGCCATGTATAAAACTATGACAGAGATTGCAGACATGTTCAGCAGTCTTGTTAAGGGGTTGTACTATAAACCACTAGTTTGCCACTACAATACCAAAACTGACTCACTAAGCAACTCTAAGAAAGTTACCACATTAAATTATTCCGGTTGTGGAAATATGACAGCAACTGTACTCTGTAGTTGTGATTTTCAAGATACTTTAAATAAATGGATATGAAAAATACATTTAAATAAAATGTTTCACAATATTTTAAACATCTAAGGATGCAGGTTACATATTTGTATATTATTAAAATTAAAACAAGGAAACCAGTTTTCCTTACCTCAGAAAACCATTTGGAAAATAAACTATGGCTGTTTATTTCAACAAACTGTCCATATCTGTACCTATTTTAGAGATACAATATTAATTAAATATAAGTTATTACTAAATATATTGCAATACCTTATACAAGTAAAATGATAATACTAGACAGACATTATATAACTCAGCTTATTATGATAAATGAATAACTTATTTAAATAATTTCAGTTAAACTAAATATAAGTCAGCAAAAACATGGGAAAATATAACTTTTAAAATGTACAATATATATCTTTAAATTTTAAAGTTGAGGATGTCATTTAAATTATATACCAATAGTTAATACATTAAGAGCATAAAAGAACTGTTATCTTCTCAGATAAACCATTTTTATTAACTTCTCAGTAGATCTGACTAAATGACTAACATGAAAAGCTATATTAAAAGTAAACTAAAGGTATACCTCTCAGAGAAACGAATAGAAAGCTTTTGAGATAGAGCTTTGCATAATGATGTTTTTCCAGTCCCTGGTGGTCCTGCGAGAAAGCAAAATATAATTGTTACCAAACCAAAGTATAGAAGAATTCAATTAAAACTCCAAGCTTAATATATGTATATATTTCATTCTGGCTTGCTCTATAACATACCTTCCAATGCACGTCAAAATTGATTAAATGAGATGTAACTTAAAATATACTGCAAGTACTAAGCCAGAAGAGAAGGGACAAATAGTATGTAACTACATAGGCTTGAAACATACAGTAAGCTACAATAAACTATATGTGCATTTAAAGTAACATTACTATCTTGGCAATGCAACATACCATTTCATTCTAACAACTTAAAAGTTTTACAAATAATACTTGCTTCTTGGTAAGTTAATAACTAACTTATGCCAGTATCTCATCCATGTAGTTTTCTCATCATCATATTCGCTGAGGAAATGACTGCATTCTCCTCCAAAGTTAAGATATGTCATCTAGAGGAGTATGCAAATGTCAACCAAGAATGAGTGGGAGGTTGTGTATCTTCAAAAATAAACCACATATATTCTAGCATGAAACCATCCACCACTGACATTTCAAAATGGTGATTTAGAAATATGCAAAAAGTGCTGATATAAGCTCAGAAAAACAATCAAAGTAGCTAAATGGAAGTATGGGTGTAAACTAGAGACTGACCATAGCAACTGTAAGCATGTGCAAACTTTGGCAGGGATTAAAGATGTGTACGGACTACAAAGTAAAGATTTATCCAATTTAATCTCCATTTTCTCACCTTGATGAACTTAATGCATTCTATGCAGACTTTGTTGTGATAACAAGTGGCTCACCATTTGATTACCTGTGGCTCCACATAATTAATCTTTCTCCATTTCTAAACATACCATAAAGAGGACGTTTAAATGGATTAATGTCCAAAAGCCACCCAGTCTGAATAAAACTTCAGGGTGTGTTTTAAAAACCTGTAGAAACCAATTAACTGACATCTTCAGTGATATCTGAGGATAATTTGTATTTTTCCATCTGATCTCATCAACTTCTAGAGGTGCACAGGACAGTCCATCCTTACTGGCTACATCACATCCAGGTATGTTACCTGCTTGACTCAAGAATATAAAACACTGCAGAAGGTAAACATGGCACAGAAATTACGAGCACCAAGATGCCCTTTATTCAGGGCTGCTCTGAGGAGACATGCAAGTAAGGATTTTACTGTATTGTGTAATATGCCTAAGACAATAAACTGGAACTTAAACACATAGAACATACCAGTGCAGTATTGTTTGTACGTCTATTTTAAAACACATAGTGTAAAGTTCAAAATGCAATCTTAAAGAGAACAACACACACGGCACAAAGTTTCCATTAAACATATTTTGTATGTATAAAATATGTTTTGGTTAGGAAAAAACCATACTTGCCATGTAATAATACAACTCTGTTCCAGGTTATAACGTTGCTGTCTACATTCTTATCAGAGAACAACATGGTAGTGGACATGTAATCCAGAAGCTGTAAAACATGAAAGTACAGTTACAAATAAAATTAGGGTTGGATGGTGTTGATATTATTGTATTGTTACACTGCAAGTTTTTCTCAGTATTGGAGTATACTTTCACAAATACATACAATCTTTAGCACGAGTTTAGCCATTATGGTACAGTTAGATCTAATTTTTGAAAAACAAATTATTCATTCACTTCCTTGTATTAACAGCCAGTATCTGTGACAGCAATTTACGTTACAGTGCTTACTGGAGTTATTGCTACATCCAAATGTTAGTTTTCTATAATATTTTGGTTTTTATTAGTGAGACTTTTCCACTCTCAAATCCTTGATAATTATGGTCAAAATATGGTATTTGCCAACTATGATGTTTAATTCATTTATGATGTTGAAGAATGTGTCAAAATGATCTGAAGACAGAAAAATGTTTTTAAATTTTGAACTGCACATTAGTTTTTAATTGTCATATTTGGAATCAGTACAGGCCAGGTTTTAAATTTTCAACTTGTATATGGAGTCACTCAAGACAGACAGGCTAATGGAACAATAATAGAGCACAGTTTTACAAAGGTTCAGTATAATAATACACAATATAAGATGTATGCATAATTAGTTCAAAGTTTTATTGTCAACAACAAATCTTTTAATATAGTCAAACTCGTGAAAATGCATACTTACATGAGACTTTACTTTATCCTCATAGATCAGACTTTCCCAAATGCCATGAAATTCAGCTGCAAAGTAGAGGTACCTGAATTAATTCTCCTACATAATTAAATGAAAATGATAAATAATAATAATAATAATAATCTTTGATTCTCACAACCATCAATAATATATATAGCTACTGTACATTTCTATCAAAGATGAATGTTTGAATTTTTTTTATTTACATAAACAATAATGTTTTCTGAAGAATTCAACACAAATTAAACTTATTCATATCATTCAATTCATGACCATATCCTGGCTTCTAAGGAAAGGTCATTTATATAATTAAGTCAAAGAAGGTTGCATAACAAATTCCAAGGCAGGGACTGGGAGGCTAGATGATTTTTTACATGGATGATAGATATCAAAGGTTACTTGTTGAAGAAATAAAACTGTTGTATAATTTTTGTACATGCTGAACCATACCAGCTGGAAGTAGCCAGTGATTGGCTGCAGTTAAATTTTCATCTTCATTTTCAAGGTTCTCAGTGCTTGGTCCATCATCACTCAGTGTGAAGATGTGAATTAAAAGGCTGCAGCTTTTGAGATCAATAGGCTAGAAAAAAGCAGAAATCAAATTAAAGCAGAACAGCGTACAAGTAGTGTCTATTGTGATGCCCGAGGAGCGTACAGCCCCCCTAACCTCAATACAGACAAGCTGGAGACAAGTTTGCCACACAGCACACAATTTATTTACACATGGGGGGCACTTCCTTCACTCCTCACAGCACAGTACAGCACCAAATGGCACAAAATGCTCAGTCCCTTCTTTCTTTCTTTTCCTGTCCACTTCTACACCTTTTGGCAACCTTTGTCCTCCACCTCCCGACTCTGGCTTGCTGAGTAGTGGCTGCTGACTCCTTTAATACAGCACCTGGAAATGCTCCCGGTGCTCATTGACCTATTACTGGCAGCATTTCTGGTTGTGATGGAAGAGCTGGATCCAAGGGTTCAGCAGCAGCTGCAGCACGCCTTAGCGGCACTCACGGACCCCAACAGGGTTGCATCAAACTCCAGATCCCGTGGAGTCCTGCAGGAGTACGAAGCACTGCTGCAACCCTGGGGGGCTGCCACCTGATGCTCAGGGGGAGGTAATGTTCTGGATAGGCTCCCTCACCCAGTCTTTCCAGCATGGAGGCATCCTGGCCGGGCACCACACTATATACAAAGTACATGATAAGTTTCGTAAAATGAGGAAATGAAACCATTCATGTAAAGGCAGCTGTATTTCCTCCTATATCCAGGCTTTCAGTGCAGCCACTGCAGCTACAGCTATCTAGTTTTTGGTTGAATGATACCTTTTAGTCAGATTTGAAGATATATATGTTAACATTGCATTGCATGGGGTTGCATTGCATGGAAAGCCTTCTTCTTTGATAACTGCTTCCCTGATCGCTTATATCCATTAACAGATCTTACAAAGACTGCTATGGCACCAACCATCTTTCAATCACAACTTTTTGCAGTTATTTGCACCTCCCAAGGTTTGAACAAGATCATTTTAGACTCAATGTCTCTGACTTTTCCTGTGATGGAAGATAAGCTTTTATTGCAGGTAAAAGCTTAAACAAAGACATTATTAGCCAGACCCATTGAGGTATCAGGACTACAAAAAAAGTAGTTTGCACATTTTAAACATTCTACAAAGGTTGAATAATCTAATCAAAAGGTGTAAAGTTCTGCAACAAAAAAAGTATTCTCTATCTATTATAATATTGCATTGTTTAATTTGAGATCTCTTAATGGCAAAGCATTGGTGCTGTCAGAACTCATCACTGACACCAAATTTGATATTCTGTGTCTAACGGAGACTTGGCAAAAACTAAACGAATTTGCGTCTCTCACAGAAGCGACTCCAATTGGTTTCACTTTCCACACAGAGCCTCGCAGCTCTAGACAAGGCAGTGGGCTTGCAGTAATTGTCAGAGCAGACTTAAACATTAAATGAATCCCAATTGAGTGTCCATTGTCTTTTGAGTGCCTGGCTCATAAACTAATAACGAAATCAGGTCCTGTCTCACTCATTGTTCTTTATTGTCCCCCAAAATACAGCGCATCCTTCTTATCCGATCTGATTGAACTTTTGACCCACCTAAGCTCTTACTCTCAGAGAATTATCCTTCTTGGTGATTTCAACATCCATATTGACACCCCCACATCTAAACTGAGAAATGAATTCCTATCCTTACTGGACTGTTTTGACTTGACACAACATGTTGATTTTCCAACCCACTCTGGTGGTCATATATTGGACCTGATCTGCACTTCTGGACTATCTGTTGCCAACATTCACAGCACTGATTTGGGACTCTCTGACCATAAAGCAGTATTTTTCACTGTTTCACTGCCTTTCCCTCCTCTTACCTGTAAATGACAAATTTCTTACATAAACCTTAAAAACATCTGTCCCTCTATCCTTTCTGGATCCATTTCTGATCTTTTACTGTCTTCACCTATTCCGTTAACACTAGATAGTCTTGTTGACCACTATAACTCATTCAGCATTAGATAAAACAGCTCCTTTAAAACATAAGGAGGTTTCCTTTAAACGTTCAGCTCCTTGGTATAATTCAGAATTGCGATCTATGAAAGCAGCTGGCCGACGCCTTGAGAGAATGTCACGTAAGACTGGCCTCACCGTGCACATCCAGGCTTTCTCTGACCACCAAAGAGCTTACAGAGAAGCACTAACTTCTGCCAAGAACACCCATTACGGCAGAATAATAGAAAATGGTCACGATAACCCAAGGGTTTTGTTCTCTGTAGTTAATAAACTACTCAAACCCGCATCTGGCCCAATTACCTCTTCTACTGGAGTCTGTGAGGAATTCCTCCACTTTTTCTGTAACAAAATTAAAGATCTAAATAATTCAACTAACATAAATACATCATATGTTTATATCTCTCCCTGTTTTCCCATTCCATCCAGTTCCTTCTCTAAGTTCTCACCAGTCACATCTGCGTTTGTTAATAACCTGCTTTGTAAGATGAGGGCGACTACTTGTGTACTGGACCCCATCCCCACCACACTACTTAAATCCTGCCTTCATGCCATAATCCCGACTGTTACAACAATACTAAACTTATCTCTTGACACTGGCTCTGTGCCGCTCACTTTTAAAATTGCTTCTGTAACCCCAATGTTAAAAAAGTCTGGTCTTGATGCTGACAATCTTAACAATTTCCGGCCTATTTCCCACTTACCTTTCCTGTCAAAAGTTCTTGAGCGTGTTGTAGCTTCCCAACTCACCAATTACCTAACCTCTAATAATTTGATGGAACCCTTTCAGTCTGGTTTCAGGGCGCAGCACAGCTGTGAAACTGCTCTGCTAAGGGTAACCAATGATTTGCTTATGGCAGCAGACTCTGGACAAACCAGCATATTAATTCTATTAGACCTCAGTGAAGCATTTGACACTGTCAGACATGGCATTCTACTGTCCAGAATGGAGAACATGCTGGGTATCTCTGGCACTGCCCTCCAGTGGTTCAAGTCCTATCTGACTGATAGGCAAGAGTTTGTTAGTCTTGGCAACAGCAGATCCAGCTCAGCGCCAGTCACACAAGGAGTCCCTCAAGGCTCTGTCCTCGGTCATCTGCTTTTCTGTATTTACATGTTTCCCCTTGGCTATATTATTCGTAGCTATGGACTGGGTTATCATTCTTATGCAGATGATACTCAACTCTACTTCAATGTTAAAAGTGGAACTTCGTCAGAGCTTTCTCAGCTCACAACCTGCCTTAGTGAAATTAAAACCTGGATGGAGCAGAACTCTTTAAAATTAAATTGCAATAAAACTGAACTCCTGCAAATTCAGACTAAAATGCAACTTAATAAAATGAGCTCCTTCCTAGTCTATCTTGGCGGTGATTCCATCAGACCTGTCTCTACTGTAAAAAATCTTGATGTCATTTTTGATTCCTTCCTCTCTTATTCCGCCCACATAAATCACATTAGGAAACTTTCTTACTTCCACCTTTGTAACATATCCCATGTTTGCTTCTTCCTCTCCTTCTCTAATGCTGAGAAACTTGTCCATGCTTTTATCACATCCCGCATCGATTACTGTAATTCCCTACTGGCAGGTGCCCCTTCTAATCTTCTATCACAGCTCCAGCTTATTCAAAACTCAGCTGTAAGAGTCCTTACTCGAACCAGCAGCAGCGAGCACATCACACCCATCCTGCTCAGTCTTCACTGGCTCCATGTGTCTTACAGAATCAAATATAAAATCCTACTAATAACCTACAAAGCCTTAAATAACCTCGCGCCAAACTACATCAGTGACCTTCTCCATCACTATGTGCCTGCCTGCCCACCAAGGTCCTCTGATTCTGGCAATCTTGTTGTACCCCACACTAATCTACACTCCACGGGTAAAAGGGCCTTCAGCTGTATAGCGCCCAGACTCTGGAATGACCTACCGAAATTAATCAGGTCAGCTGACTCCATGAATTCTTTTAAAAAACAACTCAAAACTCATCTGTTCAGGAAAGCTTTTAGCTCTACTTGACTTTATTACCCTTTTCTCAGTTTACTTCTCTGTCAAGATGCTCATGTAACCTGTATGTGTGTGTGTGTGAGACCATCAATTATGTTGTCTGTTTTTTTTTCTGAATTCACTGTCTTAATCTTCTTTATTTATTTATCTGGTTTGTACAATGCTATATGCTGTATACCCTGCAGTTCTTTATTATATTCTGTAAGTGCCTTGAGCATGGGAAAGGCGCTATATAAATAAAATGTATTATTATTATTATTATTAAATTATGGGTGGTGAACCCGCATAATGATGTCTGGGTCCATATCTTGACAAGGTTTTCCTGACAAAAACCCCATATACGACTTTTGATTTATTTTTTTTCATCTTGACTCACGTTTAAATGCATTTTGCACTAGTAGGCAAATGAGACTCCAAAAACATTTTAAAGGATGAATGACAGAGAACAAGACCCCACCCCCTTCACAATACAATGGTCATGGTCGTAGCAGTGTTATGCTAAATAAAAAAATAAATTAGCAACTGAGAAAGCAGAACACATTTGAAATTAGGGAAAAAACACATCTCATCGGTGCCTTACTTGTCTCAGGTCTGTATCAACAATGGCCACAGCGTTAACGTTATTTGTCAGAAATATGTCATCAAATTCTGACCAAGTAATATCACCAAATATCATTTGGTGTTTATTCAGCATCTCAAGGACATGGAGCCTCACATCTTGTTTCTTGGCAACACTAAAAAACAAAAATCACACATAGTTGCAAAATTAGATTTCTTTCTTTCTTTAGAGCTCTTTTAAGCAAGCATGGCAGATTGCTTCAAAATATCAGCTCCCCAATTGAGAGAACAGGGTTTAAATGCTCTGATAGTGATTAATATTTATGTACTGTACTCAATTAAACATTTTACTGTTCTGTTTAACAAAACCTGAATTTCTCTACTCCAAGTACATAACAATAATAGAAGCCTAACTACAAAATTTAAAAACACATATTTGCAGAGGTTTTTTTGTATGAATTCTGCCTTAAAATTGTAAGTCTATTTTACAATAAAGAATAAAACCCTTTACTTTTTTTAAATATTAAAGTCTCTAATTTAAGCACTCTCTTGATAACCATTCCCAGGCAGTAATGCTCATTAATTATGCTGCCAGTGCGTTGTATATTGATTAGCACGTTCAAGTAAGAATTACACAGTAGTACTCTGTACATGTAACAATATTGACCCTATGAATCTATGACAAGCAAGCATCACTAGTGTTAAATTAAAACACACAATAGAATATTAAAAATAAAAATAGAAAAAATCGGGTAAACCTCAGTCTTCAAACTAAATAAATAAATATTAATCACCACAATAATAAATACAAATATTCTTCTGAGGTTTGTCTCTTGATTACATGTAATTGTTTTGCCAAGCCATGGTTTGAAAATGAAAAGTCAGTCTCCCAGAAAGTCGCAGAAATCAATTATGGCATCACCAGCAATCACTACTGTGCAGGCATTTTTTATTTATTTATTTTTTTAAGATAAACTTTCTTGAACGTCTAGTTAAACTGGATGCACCCATTGATGAGAAATAGTAAAAGACTTCCAAGTGAGTGTACAGACATAATAAAAATTTAACACCAACTGATGTGTTAAAACAAATGCCTTATTGCCAGAATAAAAAAAAGAAATACTTTACAATTATGTTGCTTACGGTAGTAAGCCGTTGTAGCCTTGGTTGTCTTACTGCTTCAGGAAGCTGAGCTTGACTTCCAATCTACTGTAGATTACATATTGGTGTGGAATTGGTGTTTTTCACCCTGTGTGCACAGGGAATTATTTTTGCCCTGCAGTTTTCCTCCCTCCTGTTACAGTTATGCATATTAGATTTACTAGTGATTCTAAATTGGTCAAGTGTGACTTATGCTCTGCAATAGACTACTGTAATATTCAGAATTGGCTCCATGACTTAAGAATAGAAATAAACTGATTAACTAAATGGACGGATGGGTGTATTATTTGATGGATGAATTATTTAAAACCTTTTTTGGCTTACTTTGTTTTCTGTTGATATATTTTATACTGTAATAGTATTTTCATTTTAAAGCATCCTCTGATGAGCTTTACTATGAAGGCTGCTTTATAAAAGTGCTGACAGGACTATAGTTTTCAGCAAACCTACCTGTTACTCTTAACATTGACCTCAATGTGTATCTGTAGTGGATTTGAGCCCGTTGGTAAACTTGGATCTCCAGTTGCATCCATTTCGATACCTTTAAAATACAAAACATAATAATTAAAAAAGAATGTAATTCCATCTGAACTTTTTCATAAGAAAATGCAATGTATGCATTATTAAAAAGTACTAAAATAAAATAATTATAAAAATCACATGCGTTTATGTTTCTACCTCATGGAAGGCATATTTCATATGTTTTGAGCCTCATTTGAACAGATTAGAAAATACATTCTAAAATTAAAAATTTTAATTTGGATCATCTATGCTAAATTAATTAAGCATCATAAACTGAAGAGTGAATGTGTGTGTAAATGGGCCCTTTGATATCCTGTCATGAATTGGTTCTTGCTGTGCACCAGAAGCTAACAGAGAGAGAGAGAGAGAGAGGTTAGGAGCACGCACTGATATAGCACATTGCTGCACCCACAACATGACAAACCAACTCAGGAACCCAGGAAAGGCTCTAATATACCATTTACATTTATATTTACCTATTTGGATGATGCTTTTATTCAAGGCAATTTACAACATTTCTAATACAAAGGAAGGACAGGCAGGTCAAGTGACTTGCTCTTGGTCGCAGTGTCAGTAGCAAGATTTGAACAAACACCCTCGGGGTCTGAAGCCCAAAGCCTTAACCACTACACCACACTGCCTACAAGTCCCTCAATTATAATAAGAAGATTAAACAAGTAGGATTGGATTGTAGGAAACTGTGATCAGAGATGCAATTATTTTCTCTTGGCACAAATTACATTCATATTTCAAGTAGCAGTTAAAGGAATCAAAACTTAACAATGAGTATGAGCATTCAAATATTATTTCCTCTAAAAAAAAGATAGAAATAAGTGCAACACAACATATTCCAGATAGAATTATGCCACAGAAACAACATGCTGCTTCTCCCTTCTGAACAATACATGTTTCTTGTTTACAGTCAAATGGAAAAAGGCAGGTAGAGAGGCATTAGAATTATGGTTGTCCTTGCAAGTGCCCACAGTCTGCAGATTAAAGGTACACACAAGATATAGCTGCTGCTAGTATTTTATTTTATAAATCGTTTGCTTTTGATAAATGGAGACATCTGACGGATCATTATGCAATTGACGTCATGTACACTTTTAGTAAATTAACTACATAAAACCAGAGTTATACCTAGGATTGATATTATATACCATAACATGGTTTCTGCTATTTGAAAATTGATAATAAATCAAAAGTGCAAATAAAAAAAACAAAAAAGACCTACTGGTAATTCTTTTCATTACTTTTCAACTTATTTTTCTTTTATATCTGGCATTTCTATCTCACTGTCAGCATTAATACCAATGCACTTCTTGACTACATTATACTAGTTACTTTTGTTCCTGAGCCATTAATGGAAACACATCTAAGGTCTGGAACACCAAGCTACAGTATTCTGCCCTCTAGTTGCTCGTGCACTCATAGGTGCTTCCTTTTATTTAAATGTACAAGTGCCCTTACAAAGTTTTAGGCTAACCTCCCTGTCACTGAGAGAATTCAACTGTGTGGTCTTAGTCTGTTTCCTACCGTAACAATTTATAATAAACGATCAAAAAATGTTCATCTAAGCAAACGCACCTATTACATCCTAAGGCAGGAAACAACCCTGGATGGGATACCAGTCAATTCGGACTATTGCACTCATTAATAGTCCTAATAACATAACATATTTGAAACCTGGGAGAAAACCAGAGTATCACAAGAAAATCCTCGAGATTTTCGGAGATTGCTCTAACTAGTGTGTCCCTTTGTCGTCACTAAAGGTGTTTCACCGCTTGTTAAAATAAGATGACACATTCTAACTGCGTTTTTCTTCATTTCCTAAAATGCGTATGCAGGTTTTCGATTTGGGTAGGCAATAGAGTGAAAACACCACCCCGTTGAGTTTTCAATTATACAGATCACAGCATTTATGGAATAATAAAAAACAATCAATTGTTTAAACGGTGAGAAGATCACTAGACACTTACTGAATACAGGATGTTGTTAATCCGTGATATCTGGAAAGAAAACTATTGCACACGTTTTAAAACGTGCAAGGTTTTAGGAAGATCTGTACAATTAGTCAGAGATCTCTGATTTTAAATCGATGCTGTCAAATTTCCTCGGACGAGACAAGGACTTATACTCAGAGACTTGAACAGCGCGCGTAGCGTCTTTAACCCGGAAGTTTCCGCTCCGTGCCTGAGCCCGAGCAGCTTTCACTTCCGTATCAGAGCTCCCGCGGAGTCTGTCGTTTTGTTTTGTACGGATGGTTGCGATCATTTAACAGTATCTGCAAGTATCTACTAAGTACTTCAAATAAAATGGGGAAAAAACACAAAAACCACAAATCCAAGTGGCGAACAGTAGATGGTAAGTGCAAATGTATAATTATGCAAATACCGTTTTTTTAATAGACGTCGGCTATTTGTTTCTATCTGTGAGTGTATTGTTTGTAGCGAAGAAACGCTTCTGTTTTGACACTTAATGTTTAAATGTGCACATTTTCAGAGTGTGTTGTCTGTGAGATTTTAGAATTATAATGACCGTTATAGAAACAAAAAAGTCTTGCCAGTATCATTTTATTAAGAGTTTGCAGAATTGCTAACTGAATCGATTTATTTTCTGAATCCCAACTTTCCAGTGTAGGATTTACCTGCAGAAGGAGCTCGAGGTCGTCAATGAGTTTTTATTTTATGAGATTATGTTTATCGAGCGATAAACTCAAGAGACATATACAGGGTCAGAATGTACTTATTCATACATTAATACATGGAGGAAATTTAAATGTGAATTTTAGAAATAATATTATGACCATCGGGGTCAGCCTAATTTATTTTGCCTTGTGCACTCTCCATTATAAATCTAAACATCTTAATAAAAGTGATGTATGAAATACTGTAGTAAACGCCGTAAATTATTCACTGTGTCATTATTTGCAACTTGTAATTTACAAAAAGTCCTTTAGATAGATAGATACTTTATTAATCCAAGGGGAAATTCACATACTCCAGCAGCAGCATACTGATAAGGAAACAATATTAAATTAAAGAGAGCTAAAAAAAAAAATGCAGGTAAAACAGGCAATAACTTTAAAACTGCTTTGTAACAACATCCAGTTTCAAATCAAGTTTTAAAACAATCAATATCAGAGATATTCATTAAGTTCACAGAATGAATGAAGCGCTTTCTTTCTTCTTCTTTTTTTAATTCAGTTTTTTATTTTTACAAAAGCGAAACATGGGTTGTCAGTAGGTTTTAGAGGGAGACTACAACAACGTAGTTTTAAAATCACAAAGAACATTAACTTGGTGCAAATAATGAAAATATAGAAGTCTGTATAATACTTAATGAAAGACATTAGATCATACATATTTAGAGTTGACTAATATTTGATCTTTTCTTATTTTTATATAAATTTAGTGCCAGACTTTACGTTTTTGATTAGAATTTTTTAAATTTTTAATAGTTTCAAAAGTAAAGCACAGTATACTTCTCACAATTGAACATTAAGTTTCGTTTCATTGAATGTTATTTTAGTCCCCTTTTCTATTATCGTGACGCAAATTGGATTTTCATTTTTAACATTAGGCACCCAAAGGGGGCATTAACATTAGGGACCTATAGGCAACTATGCTCCACCCCCACTAACTTTAAGGTTAGTGGTTGGGGTAGGTCAGTCTAATAATTTAAACTCCAAAACGTAAGCAACCGGGGTGCCTCCCCCACGGAGCCCAACACTAGAATGGGTAGGAACTGCTGTCCGTTTAGTACACAAATGCCATTATTTTTATTCATGACTTGTTTTTCTATTTTGTGGTCTCCATATTAACATATAAATAAGGTCTGAAGAATCTGCTTGTAGCTTACACACATGTCACAATGAGAGATGACTGCTGCAAACCAATAATTGTACTACTTATTTTGACTCTGTTGTATAGAGTTTTGTCGTTAATGCAAAGTTCTCCAAACTGATATACAGTATGAAAGCAAAGATGACAACAGATTTGATAAAAGACTTATTAAAATGTGTCCGTATAGTTTTGTCTGCTTTAATTGAAGTGATTTTCTTTTTAATTTAATTCAGCTGCTTTTTTAGTGCTATATTGAGATCAAAGGTCAATAATTGGTCCATGACTGTTCTCCTTATCTTGTAGCAGACTCACTATGACCACTTGTCATCCACAAGCTTAAGATTTGCCCTGCTTATGTGAACTCGTACTGTTATTTTTATACAAAATTATTATTGTATACTTAGCAATTTTAAGGAAAAGCCACATAAAGATTTCTAAATTTTCTTGAAATATTTGCTTAAATATCCTAGGTGTTATTATTCAAAACAGTTAGTGCCCAACTCTTATATTGTTATCCTTTTGCTAAACTAGTGAGTAGTGGATAAAATGTTATTTTTTAAGTGGTGTGGGTGTCTTTAATTTTGAGAAGAACTGTCTTTGGCATTTGTACATTTCGGCCTTTATAAGGAAATGGTTTGAGGAAAAATATCACTGCAATACACACTGTATCTTAACTATATCAATTTTCATGTGGTTTCAATATAATATATAGAATCGGTTTTTATACCGTTTGACTCCTCATAATTGCATAATGGTGTTCAAATTAGTTAATTATTTTGAATTAAGTTTTTTAGCCTCATTTCTAATTACTGCTTTAAGAGTGGGTCATTTGTTGTCTAAAATAAGACCCCTGTAAGTCTCTACACATCATTTTATAATAGTGCCCCCACCCTTGTCACTTTTTATTACAGTTATCAAGTGTTGTGATTATGTTTTAGTGTATAGTTATATTTTCAATTTGAAAGGAAAATGGTATTTGAAAATGTTTTGTCTGTCTCTAAAAATACCTGAAAGACTGCATTTTCATAAGTTTCCATTTTTCTTTCCTATTTTACATTTATTAGAGCTAGATTATGCAGATAAAACTCTGGAGAAACCAATAAAGCTTGTACTAAAAGTTGGAGGAAGTGAAGTTACAGAGCTTTCAGGTTCTGGGCATGATTCTAGTTATTATGATGATAAATCGGATCATGAGCGTGAACGACATAAAGAGAAGAAGAAAAAGAAGAAAAAAAAGTCTGAAAAAGAAAAAGATAAGCATCTTGATGAAGAAGAAAGAAGACGACGAAAGGTATGTGAACAGAATTGATTGATGGTTATGTCAGGTAACACCATTTTATGAAAAATATGAATAACTTTATGCATATATGACCTGCTTCAATTCTAAACAAAATTTTTAAGCAAAAAAGTAAATAAAACAACACCCACAATTTTTGTGCCTTAGACAAAAAAACGAAAGAAAAAAATAAAAAGTTAAACTTGTCTACTTTAGTTCAGGAGAAGGAAAAAGAAAAAAAAGGAATAGTCCCCCTTGCCTCATATTTAATAATTAATGTGTGTTAGGGGGATGAAGGGTGTGTAATTGTTGTGCTAGTCCTTGCCAAGTGTTAATAGGTGGTTGTAACGATCGGCGAATCCTTGCACCTGAAATTTCAAGTAGGCCAAGCCAGTTTTCCAGTGGACAAAGAAACATTCCTCAGCTTTATTGAGCATACCTTGGTGACTTAAATTATCAAGAAGATGATTTTGAAGATGTCCAAACATGTAACTTGAATGTCAAAAAACTCTACCAATTAATATTTTCTTTTGTCAATATATTAGTAATTCATGTAGTATAGATATCAATTCTTAGTATGTGGTTGAATTACAATTTAATAGTAATGATTCAGAGGTATTGCAAGTGTGTACTGAGTATTTGACATTACTGTTTCCTTTAGGTTTGTATATTTTCTTACATTATAATGAGAACAGTCAAGTTTTGCTATCTTTTAATAGCATAACGTACTGTTTCCATTGAGAACTTTGAAAAAAATCACAGCGACAAACAACGCAACCATTTTCATAAAAATTACAAGTGATTCAAGCACAGAGAGGCAGTAGTGTTATTCTGTATTGTACCCTACATTGTACAGTATAAGACACTGAACAAACATGAGTCTGGGATGAAGTTTTGGCAAGTAATATCTGCAAACAGTATTCAGGCATTTAACTCTGTAGTCTTAGAAAAGTTCTATTAAATTATAAAATTTATTATTTTAATTTCTAGATTTCCGCTGTAATTCTAATTTAATAATCTCAGGGGGGAAAATAAGATTGCACTATAATTTAATACTCATTTTAATACTACTTAGAAAAATTGCAAATGATCAATTTTCTGTAGTTTTTCTTTTCCCCGCTATAATTTTTACAGAGAATAAGTTAATACCAATCAGTATGTGGACATACTCAACCACATATCTATACAAGATCATTTTTGTTTAACTAGAAGCACTTCTAATTAAGCCAAATGTATTCTGAAGAAGTAGTACAAGTAGAATGATGACTTACAAAAATCAAATCATGTGTTTATTGTATTTAATTGTATTTTGCACTTTAGGGCCGATATTCACAAGTATACTGTACATTTATATGTGTATTTTGTAAAACATTATAAAACTGTATTACATTTTCTGTTTGGAAAAGCACAGTTCTATTTGCAGTATACTGAGCAAAATTGTTAATGTAATACTTGTCCACCCAAAATTTTGGTAAGCTGGTTAATGACATATGTTTTGTTAATTAGTTATAATTAATCTCAGAATGGCTTCTTCTGCCTAAATATCATGTTACAGGAAGAAAAGAAACGCAAAAGGGAAAAGGAACAGTGTGATGCGGAGGAAGAAGTTGAAGACTTGGGGACAGCAAAGAAGACTGAGGTCTGTAATGTAATTTGGTTGCAATAAGCACCTCTGATAAATTCACATCAATAAATTAATTCAGTAATGTCTTTATCCTCATAACTACTCATCCCCAAAGCCAACAAGCTGTGGAATACTAGATGGGTGGTTGTGATTTCCTGGTAGCCTGGCCACTTTAATAGGAGGAAAAAAATGCTGTAAATATACATTAACATATACAGTGCATCCAGAAACTATTCACAGCGCATCACTTTTTCCACCTTTTGTTATGTTACAGCCTTATTCCAAAATGGATTAAATTCATTTTTTTCCTCAGAATTCTGCACACAACAACCCATAATGACAATGTGAAAAAAGTTTACTTGAGGTTTTTGCAAATTTATTAAAAATAAAAAAAACTGAGAAATCACATGTACATAAGTATTCACAGCCTTTGCTCAATACTTTGTCGATGCACCTTTGGCAGCAATTACAGCCTCAAGTCTTGTTGAATATTACGCCACAAGCTTGGCACACCTATCCTTGGCCAGTTTCATCTGTTCCTGTTTGCAGCACCTCTCATGCTCCATCAGTTGGGATGGGAAGCGTCAGTGCACAGCCATTTTAAGATCTCTCCAGAGATGTTCAATCGGATTCAAGTCTGGGTTCTGGCTGGGCCACTCAAGGACATTCACAGAGTTGTCCTGAAGCCACTCCTTTGATATCTTGGCTGTGTGCTTAGGGTCGTTGTCCTGCTGAAAGATGAACCGTTGCCCCAGTCTGAGGTCAAGAGTGCTCTGGAGCAGGTTTTCATCCAGGATGTCTCTGTACATTGCTACAGTCATCTTTCCCTTTATCCTGACTAGTCTCCCAGTTCCTGCCGCTGAAAAACATCCCCACAGCATGATGCTGCCACCACCATGCTTCACTGTAGGGATGGTGCCAGGTTTCCTCCAAACGTGACGCCTGGCATTCAAACCAAAGAGTTCAATCTTTGTCTCATCAGACCAGAGAATTTTCTTTCTCGTGGTCTGAGAGTCCTTCAGGTGCCTTTTGGCAAACTCCAGGCGGGCTGCCATGTGCCTTTTACTAAGGAGTGGCTTCCGTCTGGCCACTCAACCATACAGGCCTGATTGGTGGATTGCTGCAGAGATGGTTGTCCTTCTGGAAGGTTCTCCTCTCTCCACAGAGGACCTGTGGAGCTCTGACAGAGTGACCATCGGGTTCTTGGTCACCTCCCTGACTAAGGCCCTTCTCCCCCGATCGCTCAGTTTAGATGGCTGTCCGGCTCTAGGAAGAGTCCTGGTGGTTTCGAACTTCTTCCACTTACGGATGATGGAAGCCACTGTGCTCATTGGGACCTTCAAAGCAGCAGAAATTTTTCTGTAACCTTCCCCAGATATGTGCCTCGAGACAATCGTGTCTCGAGGTCTACAGACAATTCCTTTGACTTCATGCTTGGTTTGTGCTCTGACATGAACTGTCAACTGTGGGACCTTATATAGACAGGTGTGTGTGCCTTTCCAAATCATGTCCAGTCAACTGAATTTACCACAGGTGGACTCCAATTAAGCTGCAGAAACATCTCAAGGATGATCAGGGGAAACAGGATGCACCTGAGCTCAATTTCGAGCTTCACGGCAAAGACTGTGAATACTTATGTACATGTGCTTTCTCAATTTTTTTATTTTTAATAAATTTGCAAAAACCTCAAGTAAACTTTTTTCACGTTGTCATTATGGGGTGTTGTGTGTAGAATTCTGAGGAAAAAAATGAATTTAATCCATTTTGGAATAAGGCTGTAACATAACAAAATGTGGAACAAGTGATGCGCTGTGAATACTTTCCGGATGCACTGTAAATATTTGGACAGAGACAACTTTTTTTCTAATTTTGGTTCTGTACATACATTACCACAATGAATTTTAAATGAAACAACTCAGATGCAGTTGAAGTGCAGCCTTTCAGCTTTAATTCAGTGAGGTGAACAAAACGATTACATAAAAATGTGAGGCAACTAAAGCATTTTTTAACACAATCCCTTCATTTCAGGGGCTCAAAAGTAATTGGACAGTTGACTCAAAGGCTATTTCATGGGCAGGTGTGGGCAAGTCCGTCGTTATGTCATTATCAATTAAGCAGATAAAAGGCCTGGAGTTGATTTAAGGTGTGCTTGCATGTGGAAGATTTTGCTGTGAACAGACAACATGCGGTCAAAGGAGCTCTCCATGCAGGTGAAAGAAGCCATCCTTAAGCTGCGAAAACAGAAAAAACCCATCCGAGAAATTGCTACAATATTATGAGTGACAAAATCTACAGTTTGGTACATCCTGAGAAAGAAAGCAAGCACTGGTGAACTCAGCAATGCAAAAAGACCTGGACGTCCACGGAAGACAACAGTGGTGGATGATCACAGAATCATTTCCATGGTGAAGAGAAACCCCTTCATAACAGCCAACCAAGTGAACAACACTCTCCAGGAGGTAGGCGTATCGATATCCAAGTCTACCATAAAGACAAGACTGCATGAAAGTAAATACAGAGGGTGCACTGCAAGGTGCAAGCCACTCATAAGCCTCAAGAATAGAACGGCTAGATAGGACTTTGCTAAAGAACATCTACAAAAGCCAGCACAGTTCTGGAAAAACATTCTTTGGACAGATGAAACCAAGGTCAACCTCTACCAGAATGATGGCAAGAAAAAAGTATGGAGAAGGCGTGGAACAGCTCATTATCCAAAGCATACCACATCTGTAAAACACGGTGGAGGCAGTGTGATGGCTTGGGCATGCATTGCTGCTAATGGCACTGGGACACTAGTGTTTATTGATGATGTGACACAGGACAGAAGCAGCCAAATGAATTCTGAGGTGTTCAGAGACATATTGTCTGCTCAAATCCAGCTAAATGCAGTCAAATTGATTGGGCGGCGTTTTATGATACAGATGGACAATGACCCAAAACATACAGCCAAAGCAACCCAGGAGTTTATTAAAGCAAAGAAGTGGAACTTTCTTGAATGGCCAAGTCAGTCACCTGATCTTAACCCAATTGAACATGCATTTCACTTGTTGAAGACTAAACTTCGAACAGAAAGGCCCACAAACAAACAGCAACTGAAAGCCGCTGCATTAAAGGCCTAGCAGAGCATTAAAAAGGAGGAAACCCAGCATCTGGTGATGTCCATGAGTTCAAGACTTCAGGCTGTCATTGCCAGCAAAGGGTTTTCAACCAAGTATTAGAAATGAACATTATTTCTAGTTATTTAATTTGTCCAATTACTTTTGAGCCCCTGAAATGAAGGGATTGTGTTAAAAAATGCTTTAGTTGCTTCACATTTTTATGCAATCGTTTTGTTCACCCCACTGAATTAAAGCTGAAAGTCTGCACTTCAACTCCATCTGAGCTGTTTCATTTAAAATTCATTGTGGTAATGTACAGAACCTAAATTAGAAAAAAGTTGTCTCTGTCTAAATATTTATGGACCTAACTGTGTGTGTATATGTATGTATGAATGTGTGTATATGTATGTGTATATATATATATATATATATATATATATAAGCTTCAGCAAATGTAAACAAACTTGATTATTTTCTTGAGACCTCTGAGGATGCATTTGTCTCAAGAAAATAATCAGTTTGCTTGGATATGAATTCTGTACTGTTTTCCTGAGCTAATGACAAGGGGTTGAAATGCCAGCTATGAGGTGAGTGTGTAAGACACAATAATTTAAGCTACATGGTCAGAGATAATGATCACGTTGTGTTTACAAGATTTGATAGTGGGCAAAAAATTATTATCTATGAGGAAATAATAAATTCTTGAGTAACAATGATGTATAGGTAAAAAGTAGGAGTATGCCTTGAGATTAGGATTTAAGAACCTCCATGGGTCAGATAAGTTGCGATCTGTTACAAATTGTGTAATTATCTTTACAGTATTAGATTCTATCGCTGTTGTATCTGAGGATATATCTAGGTCTGGATTTAAAACACAAATCTCCGTCCATTATGATTTTGTGAGTGTTCATATTAAGAGTAGATGCAAATATATTTTGGAAGAAAGCTCTTTCATCCATGTTAGGTGCATAGTTATTAATATTTTGAATCACTGTTTCCCCTTTGTACGTTCTGTGGTTAAAACAAAAGAAAATATTTAGTATGTACCAGAAGCTGCTCCAGCACTTTTTCAATCATTAATAGGAAATGTGAACACAGAAAATTGACAGAGAGCTAAATATAGAATCAGTACTTGATTCCATGTTGAACTCTGTATTAGGTTCAAAAACTGTTCTTATAAACACTCCTAATATACAGTAATTATAGTAAAATTCTGAACTGATATCAAACTGTCTAATAATTTTACATTGAAAATAATATGCCTTATGTACAACTTACTAATCTCTGGGCTTTCTCAGTTTGTGTAAGTAGTAACTGTTTAGCAAGGAAGAGTAAAATAATGTCATTACATATGTAGATTTCAGTAGTGGAATCCAATAGCCATTATGTTCAAAATGTGCTGCTTTTTTTTTTTTTTGTTTTGTTTTTTTTTTTTAGGAAGAAAAAAAAAGGAAAAGAGACAGAGAACAAATGGAGATAGAAACCGAAGCAGATGCCGTTAACCTTGGACTGAAGATGGAGACTGAACAAACAGTTGATAGACCTGTACGAGCATGCAGAACTCAGCAAGGTAATTTATTTTTGCGTCTCATTTACTTTACGTGTTACATTTTTTTGTCTTCTGTACTGTCGGCTCTGGTGAATGAAGTTGTGGGAACCAAGTGAACAATACAAAACCAGCCCAATCCTATGTTTTGTTTTGAGAAATTCCCTTTCAGGATGAAGCATAAGCTTTCTTCAGTCTTTCCTGAGTCCCAGTCACAGATCATATGAACAGATTTCTCTCTCTCTCTCTCTCTCGATCTCAATCTCTCTCTCGAAAGTAGTGGTTCTAATCAGAGGTCCTTATGAATTATTTTGTTTTTCACTGTATCCTAAACATTGAGAGCCACTGTTATGATCAGGACAGGGTTTAAGTTGCTCCCCTCAATCTTGCATTTAATTATCAGCCATAGGATCACTTCTACCCCATTCGCAGAGATCTTCCAGGGAGGTTGAGTTGCATCCTTTATTTTCCATTTTTTGCACAAGACACTGAGAATCAATATTATTCAGCACTTCCCCAGAATTTTTTGCTTCTTCCAGATCCACTACTTCATTTATTACTGTAACCTCAGAAACTCAACTCTTCCCACAGGGAGCTTTGACTACACTGTTCTCTATGGATGGCATGTTTGCTGGACTTATTTTCTCAAACTGCTCCTTTCACTTCCGTACAATATCCTTACCCTTTCTGAAAATGGTGACACACTGTTTAAACTTCTCACACTCCCACTGATACCAGTGGATGTCTTGGCAACATGACACAAAATCCACATCCAACTCTGTTGCAGGAGAAGCTCTAGGAGAGCGTACTTCTAGCATAGGCAAATCAGGTTTTCTGAGGATGCCTAACTATCTGCCAGGTCAGCCTAACTAACACTTCGGCTATCTAACTTAGCTTTCCACCAAATACCATAGTTATTAGGCAATAATCTAGCTTCTTTCTTTTGCTAACATTCAGCCTTACATTAGATGACACAAGAACAGCGTAGATTGTCTTTGTTCCATGGTGCAATGGTACCAGGTTCACTTAGGAGAAGCGTTTTGTTCAAACATAGTCTTCATTATTAACAATTCATAGCTAGCATAGGAATCTAAAAAGGTTTTAACTGGGAGTCCTGACAGGCATGATGACCCCCGTGGAGCCCCAGATCGAGGGAGATTATCAGTGATCTTGTATGTCTTCCATTTTCTAATAATTGCTCCCAGAGTTGATTTCTTCACACCAAGCTGCTTACCTATTGCAGATTCAGTCTTCCCAGCCTGGTGCAGGTCTACAATTTTGTTTCTGGTGTCCTTTGACAGCTCTTTGGTCTTGGCCATAGTGGAGTTTGGAGTGTGACTGTTTGAGGTTGTGGACAGGTGTCTTTTATATTGATAACGAGTTCAAACAGGTGCCATTAATACAGGTAACGAGTGGAGGACAGAGGAGCCTCTTACAGAAGAAGTTACAGGTCTGTGAGAGCCAGAAATCTTGCTTGTTTGTAGGTGACCAAATACTTATTTTTCCACCATAATTTGCAAATAAATTATTTAAAATCAGACAATGTGATTTTCTGGATTTTTTTTCTCATTTTGTCTCTCATAGTTGAGGTATACCTATGATGAAAATTACAGGCCTCTCTCATCTTTTTAATGTGGGAGAACTTGCACAATTGGTGGCTGACTCAATACTTTTTTGCCCCACTGTAGTTAAACCAGTTTTCCTCTCAGCAATTTTAAGGTGACACCAGAATCGTGTGCAACTAAAAAGCTGGGGCCTTTCCTCTGGGCTAATTCAGAATTCCTTTTAAGAGTCTGAAAAATGTTAATTTTTCAGTTCAGTTACTGCATTTTGGGTTAGAGCTGCTTTGAGAAGGGTTTGTGCAGTTTGAAAATTTAAATAACCAGCAAAAAACATTTAAATTGTAAAATTCATGTGAAAACAAATACTGCAGTTCATGTAGATAAAATGTTTTAATATATATCGGCTATAAATATTTAAACCAAAATTTGAAAAAATATATTTAATGTGAATTCCAGTAATCTGTGTTGTGCTAAAATTCCTTTAAATCAATAGTTTATATGGGCATTTAATTATACTTAACATAAAAATAATGCAAAATACAAAAGATTTACTAATTAATCAAAATACGTGAGGTCATTACTGTTAATTCAAAGTTTAATTTAAATTAATATGCATGAACTGAACTAAAATTGAACTAAACTAAATAACTAAAGGCACCTATGGGGGTAGGTTTGTTCTGTTTCATTTCTTTTAGGGAGGAGAACAATGATCTTTCAGCATGCACTTACGTAAAATTATGTGCTTATCTTCAATGATAGGTGTTTGAGACTATACTGTACATTGAAGAAATTTATTACTTTAAATACCACAGTTCTGGAGGATTTTGCTGCATACCTGCATTATGTCCATATTTACACAAGTAACAGTCAAAGCAACATATATGTAAATGGTCTTGAAGCAGCTTTGCCTGAGCAGAAATGTGCCACACTACTACACCCATCAGTAATGTTAAAATGTGTCTTAGAGATTCAATACCATTTGATAATATTAAAATGAACATCCAGGTATTTAATTCTCAGATTGCATTTGCGCAATTATGAAATAAATTAAATATTAATTTTGCTACAGTGTGCCAAATTTTTAATGTTACCTTATAATGACTGACTATCTCTTGATTGGTATTTATTTTATTCATTTTGTCATCATGTTGATCACTTTTACAAAGGTGTGCTTACTTATAATGAAAGAGAAATATCCTAAGACTTTACTGCTTTTTTTTATCGGATTAAAGCAAAAAAAAAAAAAAATCATGTAAAATTTTCTTTTGGCACATTACACAATTTTCTAATTGAGTGAATTGAAGTTGCCTTACTGTTTAAAGGGATGCATCCAAGCTTATTTGTCCAAAATTAAAGTTTCATTCTTGTTTCTACCATAGTTTTAAGCAGTAGATGATTTCAGGGTTTTCTGTATGTGCTTACATGGTAGTTGGTGTATACCTTTAATTGCTGGAAAATTGACAAAATAAATGGAATTCTCAATCTTCTAATATTTGATATTGATGGAGTGTGATGAGTTTAAATAGCATGTCATCAAGACTTCATAACAGATGCATATATCCAAAAAAAAAAAAAAAACTCTTGCTAGATATCACTAAGCGTGGTAATTAGGATAACTTATCAATGAATGAAAAATAAAAATGATCATATTTACCAGTGCTTTTAATATAACTATAATAAGATATTTGCATTTTTATTGTATGGGTAATATTAACAGTTGCTTTCTTACTTAAAGTAAAAACCCAGTACAGTAACATATGCCTTTAAACAAATACATACCTAATGCTGTAAGAAGCAGATGGTTAATTTTTAATTTCTGCCTGCTTTTATGTTAATACAGAGAATGAGTGCACACCTCTGCAACAACTGTTGGAACATTTCTTGCGTCAGCTTCAGAGGTATGAATTTACTTATATACACGTTCTCTTTCAAACCAAGTACACAGGTAAGCATGCATAATTAATGTTTGTTTATTCATGAGGATTGTAATAACCACACTCACTTTAGATTATTTTTATGTCTTGCCATGTTCTTCCATTGGGTCCCATGTTTTTTTTTTCATCCCACCACATATACCATCAGTTGGACTGAAATCTGCTATTTGAGAGGACTGCTGCATTAAAGTTGAACACATGTTCTTGTTGCATTAACATGACAGTAAGAATTTTGACAAATGATAAGAAACTGCAGCCCATCAAATACTTTTTAGCCTTGTTGCTTCTTGCTTTAACCTGTTAGTCTTTGTAGATAGTTATTGCTACTATGAAGTAATACACCTCGATTTTCCATTCCACATTTTCATTTTAGGTGTTACTATTTTTGAGTATATTTGCATCAGTATACATTTTTTTTTTTTTTTTTTTTTTTTCTTCTTCTTACGATTAAAACATTTCAACTGTTTAATTTTGTGCTGATTATGTTTTCCTCTTAGGAAAGATCCTCAAGGATTTTTTGCTAATCCAGTTACAGATGCTATTGCACCTGGTTATTCTATGATCATTAAACATCCCATGGACTTTAGTACAATTAAAGATAAAATAACAACAAACGAATACAAATCTGTTACAGAATTCAAGGTAAATTACATAGTTTATTTACATAATATAAAACTAAGATTCAGAAAAAGTATCTTCTCAATGATTTTTGTAAAAGTGGAATTTTATTTAAGTATTACACTTGCAAAAATGATCAGATTTGTCATGGTGTAATAGTTTTCAAATATGTGATAACATCTGGCAAATAACTGAATATGAAGTCTTTGCTGTAATGTGACTAAGTTAATCATTGAGTCAAGACTGATTGATTCTTTTTAAGTTAAACTGATGCTTAACAGCATAGTTAATTTCGGAACTGAGAAAACTGGTGTGATACAGTAGCCAACAACTTACTTTTTAATGACACATTTTAGTTTCTCTCTCTCTCTCAGTAAATAAAATGTGTTGATTTATTTAGTCAGACCTGGACAGTCTACATGCAACATTAATTCATTCATTTTGCAAGCTCAGTTATTTCATAATTTTGTCCCAGAAAGCCTTATCCTTTGCTGGCCACATCGAGTGCAAAACAGGAAGTCTGGATAAGATTCCATTTGGTCACGGAGAAACTTGGCACTCAGCACCTACTTTGACATATATATATGGCCAGTTTAAAGTTGGCCTTCAATCAATAATGCATATATTTACAATATAGGTGAGACTTGTACCCAGAGAGGTTTTGCAGAAATGAGGGAAATATATGTTCTTTACATAGATGATTCGTGTTGGTCTTGTACTGGAGTGTTACTTGACAGTGAGCTATTTTGCTGGGTATTCTATCCATCACCTTATCACAACATAATTGTTATGTGAGCATACTGCTTTTGAATAAGTATTTTGTCCATTATTGCGATGAAGCTGAGTGACCTGTAACAAGGGCAATATTCTTATTTTTCTATTATAAAAGGAAATCCTGAGACGAGACTCTTCAGAGAGATAATTTCAAGTCCCGCGAGACGAGACTTTTTGCCAAGAGATTTTGAAAAGTCCGGCCCTCCTCTCAGCCATTTACAACTATGCCCACGGTCCCACTCATCTCTCATTCGTGTGAATGCTATTGTCAGACAGTTCTTGTGCTCTCAGCTCTTATAAATTTTTACGTTTTCCTCATTTTAATACAAGACATACAATCTATTTGTTTCCATCGATGTAGTCCTTTTCTGCACAATAATTTTATACGTTCTAGATCAGTGTATCTCAACCTCGGTTCTGGAGACCCACTGTGGCTGCGGGTTTTTGTTCCAACCAGCTTCTGTTTTTAATTGGACTCCTGGGCTAATTAAGTGAACTGTTATTTCCCAAGTTCTGTGTTTTGGGAACAATGTAGAAATTACAAAATTAAGTTTGGTTAAAAAGAAAAAAAAATATATATATATATATATAAAAATGTACCAAGATGTTATATGGGAATAATGTATTTTTTTTCTTTTTAACAATATTTTCATCTTGATTTTCATTTTACTTTTCTAGGTGTTCTAATTGTTTAATTAATCCATTATTTACTAATTAGTGAATCTGATGCTAAAGTAGTTGCAGCCTTTGCTTATAAAGTGTTACTTGCCAGAGTGTCTGCTCTGCTCATTTTTAACTCTCATTAATAAGATACAACAAAAGGTAAAAACTGCACAGAAAAAGGGCAAAATATGATGAAATCAACAAAAGAGAATTAAGCATTTAAATCTCTAGCAAAAGCAGAAATATTTCTAAATGTCTTATAAATGTAAAAGTCATGCTGCTGTGCTTTTCTGAATGTAGGATAAAAGAAAAATAATACCAGCTAATTAAATGAGATCAGTGTTATCAGGTGTTGTCACTGATTAGGAATCTGGTTGGAACAAAAACCTGCAGCCACAGTGGGCCCCCAGGACCGAGGTTGAGAAACACTGTTCTAGATGAAATGTTAAACGTTGGAGAGAAAAGAATTCAAAAAAGAATAAAAATAATCTAAGTGCAAATTCAGAAAATAAGGAAAGTAATGATCAGCCCGGACCAAGTGGAATTGAAAACTTAGCAGGTCCAAGCGGGGTCGGAAATAAAAGACCAAGAGTAAAAGACAAAGTAGAACGTTGTAAAGAGGTTCAAAAACATTGGCGCGGTGCACATGCAGAGCAGGTTAGAGATTATGAAAGTATTAAAATTCGAAAGTCTCAAAAAACTGATAATAAAGATCGCATTAGCGCTAACAAATGGAAATTATTACTTGGTGAAAATAATGTGACATCGAAAAGAGATCGAATATATGGACAGGTGATATGACAGAAGTATGCAGATATTGTTCGGCTTTAAAGTTTAATTTGGAGACTTGTAGATCGTCTAATTCGTGTTGCCATCAGGGAAAAGTAGTGTTTCTTCCCAGTGAAGGGGCATATCTGCGACAATTGAAAGATTTATTTGGTGAAAGTGACATCCACAAACAGTACAGGCAAAATATTTAAATCTACAATAATCTGTTCGTGTTCACGTCATACAATGCTCAAAACGTATATTTACACAATTCAGGAACATACACTATGAGAATCTGTGGTCCCGCAACAATTAAAGCTACTACAAGTTTAATTTCAAAGAAACCACAATTCGGTCAGGTTTTATATTTATGATCATGGAGAAGCGATGCAACATTGAATCAAAAGAGTTAAACGATCTGACATATTAGAAATTCTACAGCCAATGATGGTATTCATATTAAAACGTTTATAGTTTCCCGTTAGAATAGCGTTTGCTATGACAACAAATCACAGGGACAAACATTTGAAAAGTCGGTTTATTTATTGGAGAAACGATATTCACTCACATCCAATTATGCGCTGCGTTGTCACAATTTAAGTCCAAACATGGAATAAAAATTCAGTGCAATATTATCAAAAGGTTAATTCCAAATATTGTGTTTTACTGATGTGTTACAGCAAAAGTGTAACTTTAAAAAGTATTTGCATATTAATTTCAAAGCCAAACAAAACAAAACGTATAACTCAACGGTTACCTCTAACGCAACATGAAACATAGTTTTCTTTCAATTTATTACATTTTTAATATTTTTTACTATAGTTATTTACTCACTCTAATGTAAAATAGTTAGTTCTATTATGCATATGTAACAGTTCCCATGAAAATAACAATCTGTTTAAATTGTACATACGCTTCCCCATACACAAGCGGCAGATCCGGGAAATGACTAGTGCAGCATTTCCCAAACTATGGGTCGCGGTCGCGAGCGAATATTGAGTGGGCCCTGAAACATAAGACGATATTCCGACCGATCGGGCTAACAGCCGGACGTCTTTTGTTTTTGTGACATTCTTTATCGCCTTGTGTTGTGTTCGTTAGCGTACGCCCTTATAATCTTTTTAAAAACAATTATCAACGTTTGAATATAATAATGGAAAAGTGGTTGAAACGGATAGCAAAAACTACATCGCCGCCGCCGGTTGATTGTGATGAAAAGACAGAAGATGTTCTTATAAATGGCAAAAGTGGCACTGAGGCTGACTTCCAAGCTCCCTCAACGAGTTCGCATGAATCGAAACGACGGAAAGTTGTAAGAAAATATGACCCTGAATATCTAAAACTAGGATTCACTTGGAATCATGATACGATAGATCCGCGTCCTCAATGCGTGATTTGCTACGAAATATTAGCGAACGAAAGTATGCGCCCAAGTAAGTTGACGCGTCATATAGAAACGAAGCATTCCCATTTTACGAATAAGCCAGTAGATTTTTTTCAAAGAAAATTGTTGGATATGAAATCTTCAAAAAATATTGTTTCACATTTCATTAATATTAATGAAAATGCTGTATATGCCTCGTACCTCATTAGCTTAAGGATCGCCAGAGCAGGAAAGCCTCATACCATTGGCGAAGATTTAGTGTTACCATCGATTAAAGATGCTGTTGGAGCGATGTTTGGAGAAAAAGAAGTAAAGGAAATCGAGCGCATACCACTGTCCAATAATACTGTTGCACGACGAATCGACGAAATGGCTGAATGGGCAGAGGACGAATTAATCCGGAGGGTAGTTTGTAGTAAATATTATACGCTACAACTAGATGAGTCTACTGACGTGCAAGGCCTATCTCAACTACTTGTTTTTGTGCGTTATATATGGCAAAACGACGCGCATGAAGATATCTTGTTCTGCAAGCCAATTAGTCGTGGAACGGCCGAGGAAATTTTCAATGTAATTGATTCCTATATAAAAGAGAAAGGTTTACAGTGGAAGAACTGTTTCGGTATATGCACTGACAGTGCGCGGGCTATGTGCGGGAAAAATAGCAGTGTCGTTACAAGAGTTCTTAAGCAAAGCCCCTGTGCTTTGTGGACACACTGTAGCCTTCACAGAGAAGCACTGGTTTCAAAAGCATTACCTAATGATTTCAAAACAGTACTAAATACAGCTGTGAAAATTGTAAATTATATTAAAACAAAACCCTTACAAGCACGTTTATTTCAAAAGCTGTGTGAAGAAATGGGTAGTCTTCATACATCTCTTCTTCTGCATACGGAGGTACGTTGGTTATCCAGGGGGAAAGTACTGACACGATTAGTGGAATTACGCAATGAAGTTACAATTTACTTGGAAGGAAAAACTGAATATATTGAATCTCTACTGGACAAAGAATTCATTCTCAAGCTCACATACTTGGCGGATATTTTTTCGAAATTAAACGAACTCAATTTGTATTTGCAAGGTTCAAACGAATCAGACATTTTTGCAGTCCACGATAGAATTCGGGCGTTTATGAAAAAGCTTATGTTGTGGAGAAGTTGTATTGAGGATGGCAAGTATGATTGTTTTGAAACTCTTGAAACTTTTATTATAGAAAACCAAGTGCAGCCAAAGACGAACGTACTGTCTGCAATTTCCACTCATTTATCATTGTTAAAAAATAACTTTGATGCCTATTTCGGGGAAGAGATGAAAAAGCTCGACTCGTTGAATTGGATTTGTAACCCATTTCAAGACCGCCTACCAAGTAGTATGTCAACAAAAGCAAGTGAAGAACTCAATGATTTATCAGAAGATACGTCACTGAAAAATAGTTTCAATCGCAAGCAGTTAACGAAATTCTGGCTCTCAGTTGCTGGGAACTATCCTTGCCTGTTTGATGAAGCTATAAAAGTCCTCCTCCCCTTCAGTACCTCATATCTATGTGAGGCCGGATTTTCGGCTATGATCAGCATTAAAACTAAATACCGAAATAAATTGGACGTATCAAACTCACTGCGATTAAAAGTAACTAAAATTGAAGTTGATGCTAAAGCTGTAATGACAAAAAATAGGAAACAAATACACCCTTCTCATTGAAATAACAGTCCTTGTAGGTATTTAAGTAATAAAAAATTGTAACTTAAAGTTGTTTTTTTTTCTTATTTGAAAAGTCCTTCATTCATATTGGTGACGCTTAAATTTCCATAGTGACTGTTTGTGAGCTAAAGTACAATATATGTTGTCTGTGATGATAACAAATTAATGTCAAATGAAAAAAATACTTTAAACAAAATAAACAGCCCGAACAAATAAGACACCATTAAGTAGTTCCGCGACTCGCTACTAGGGAATCTGAGCATTACCAATATTTTATGCCCCCTTTTTAAGACGGCTAAGAGGTGGGTCCCGAATTTGGCAGTTTTTGTTAGGTGGGTCGGAGCCCAGTCAACTTTGGGAACCACTGGACTAGTGCATAGGGCCCACACGGGGGCTGGCGAGCGAAGAGAGCAGGGGACAGAGCCCCATAGTGTTTGTAAAGATAAAGTATGAATACACCTTTTGGTTACCTAATCAGAAAGTGTACAAAACAATTCAGTACGTTCTAATCTTACATTTTGTTTTTTGTTATGTTCTAGACAATTTCTGGGTACATGTCTGTGTTAGTGTGTATAAGTTGGTACTTCTGAATTTTTTTAACATTGTGTATCACTTTAATAAAATACAATAATTTGACTAAATGAATTTTATCATTTAATTTATCAAATTTGTGTTTTATCATGGTGGTGCAGTAATTATCAATAAAACTTTAGCTTAGTGTTACCTATAATCCACCTATTAGTCACGTACTGTTATGTAAAAAAGCATCATGGTCTCGGTAACACAAAGCATTAAAAACAGTATGTGCTAATAGATGCATTATATTTAGTACTTAATATAAAGTGTTGCTGATAATCTGTTTTGTGTGCGTTTTTGCATGGATTTTTCTCTTAGTAGTGCAGTTTTTTTTACTGTTGTGTTCCAAAAAGATATGTTTCAAGTTGCTTGGAAAGTGGACTGGCTTCCTGAAACTATAAATTGACCAGGTGTGTTTGCCCTGCAACTGGGCAGGTTTATTTCCTGCCAT
Source organism: Erpetoichthys calabaricus (assembly GCF_900747795.2). Lineage (NCBI taxonomy): Eukaryota > Metazoa > Chordata > Cladistia > Polypteriformes > Polypteridae > Erpetoichthys > Erpetoichthys calabaricus. The sequence continues at coordinate 101,255,824 of NC_041406.2, forward strand.
GTACTGATGCTAGCAGAATAGCCTCCAGCTGTTAACTTAGCTTTCTGTTTATGTACTGAATATACAATATTGACACCACTAATTTCCTGGGGTTAATTATGCTTCTTTGAATGTGCCTTTATCTGTTACAAGAATTTAAAGAACTAGTGCTCTTTATTTTGGTTAAATTTTAATATGCATCTCTCAGACACACACAACAACACAATTATTTTGCTTTTGTTTTTTAGGCTGATTTCAAACTGATGTGTGATAATGCAATGATTTATAATCGACCTGAAACTGTATACTACAAGGCTGCGAAGAAATTACTTCATACAGGATTTAAAATGATGAGTAAAGTAAGAGGCATTGGAAGAAAAAAAAATAATTGAAAGTTGTCAAATGTGTATGTTTTCAGTTCCAGTTTCGGAAAGTCAGTATTGGATGCATTTCATTTATTTTTCCAGCACTTCATTTGCCACACATTTAATCCAGTTAAGGACTCTACACTGAGATTAAGTTTTTTGTTTGTAGAACTTGAAAAAGGTTGTCATTTAAACCTTTGTGTTACCATCCTGTCTAAATTTTATTCATCAGAACACTGACCATATCCACATTCTGTTTCTGCAGGGAAATTCTTTTATTGCATTTTGATGGTCTTCACAATTTCAAAATAGACCCCCATTTCATTTTACCATCCTCTTAACTTTACCATTTTTATTCAGAAGAACATTAACTTTCCCACACTCTCTTTCCTTAATGTAATATTATTGTATTGTTTGCTGCATGTTGGTGGTCTTCACAACTTCAAAACAGACCCATTTCGTTTGCAAACTCAAATCAATGAGATGTTTCTCAGTATCCATCCCATTCCATGACCATAGCACTCTTGCTATGAGGAAAAGTAAAGTCCCTCCGGTCCTGTTATTTCTGATTCTAGGAGCGGCTTTTAGCATTGAAGCGCAGCATGTCGTTCATGCAGGACATGGATTTTTCTCAGCAGGCAGCAATTTTGGGAGATGAAGACACAGCAATAGAAGAAACTGTTCCTGATGTTATTCCACTGCCTGTAGAAACTACAAAGAAATCAAAGAAACCAATCAGAGATATGAAAGAAGTCATAAGGTAAAGTGTTAGTAGTAATTCAGCATTAAAATACATTAATAATACATATACATTTTGGTGTGTTACGTTTTTAAACAACCAAATATGCCTCTGATATTAAAAAGTATAAACGCACCATTGCCTGTTTGGGAAAAGTAGTACTGTAATATGACAAACAAAAAATCATTCACTCGGTATAGCTAAAGTTTACACACAACTTTAACTATCATTTTACTATATTAAATCATCAACTTTAGAGTAGGGCTTCATATTGCCAGTATATGGAAATATATTGTGTTAGTTTAGCTCTGAATTGTTACTCTTAATTAGTTAGGAATTTACATCTCTGAACCTTTAATTGCTGTATATGAGTAATGTTCATCAGGAAGGGAATCTTTACATTGTGTTTGTGTGTGTGTGTGTATAATAATTTGTATTTATTCCATTTTAAGTATCAGAAACCATTCATTTGGATTCGGCATATTTATTAAATATTGATTGACAGATAGGCCTATGTATATTACTTAAGTGTGTTAAATGTTTTTCAAATTTTTTCTTAGTATGTTTTTCAAAAAAGAAAAACTTGGTATTTAAGTATTAAAAAACTGCACACATTTTTATAACTGATTTATTTTTTTCTCTCTACCCCTCAGCTCCTTATATGAGCCAGAGGGAACTGCCTGTAGTTTAACAGACAGCACAGCTGAAGAACATGTACTTGCCTTAGTGGAGCATGCTGCAGATGAGGCCAGAGACCGTCTCCAGAGATTCCTGCCGAATAGCAAGGTAGATCTTTTGACAAAAGTGTTTGGGACACTTTTGAAATCCATAGTGACATTTATATTTGCTGCTAAAAGAATCATAATGTTATGCTTTGCCATGGTTTCATTGGTTCGCATTCATATTGTAGGAATCATTTTCATTGTTTTGTCAAGTTTTTTCATTTATTTTTGTAAAATAATTACTTTTCATTTTCATTTGTAAAGGTGTTTTTTGTAATTCTGATGACTATTAGATGTTCTTTGGTTTTAATGTATTTCTGTGTGGGGTAATTTTGAAATATTGAAAAGCTTCCATATTTGATGATGAAAAAATGAAGGCATTATCCAATCTTGGTGATGTACAATATAATCCAATGGAACCATGCAGTGCACTGAATATCCTTTTGTAATCTATGGCATTTTCAGTTTTTGCACTTATTCCTTAAAATCATTATTGTGATTAATTAAGGCACTATTATAACTGTATACTTTGTTACTTTCTAAAAAATATACTCATTTCTTTTGTATTCAATATTTTTTTGTTCTTCTGTTTCTTTTAGATTGGCTACCTAAAGAAAGATGCGGAGGGTTGTGTTGTATACACAGTAGTGAATCAATCTGATCCAGAGGCTGAAGGTATGTTTTACTTTGGTGAAAATGTCAAAGTGCTTTATTAAAATTCTCATCTGTATAGACCCTACATGTTTAATAATGTGAACAAAGTATAAGGGTGGCATTTTGTAGATTTTCTTTGTGCATATTCCAGTGCTTTAGAATGATATCTGACACACCTTTGATTCCGTGGTTGTTAGGTCTACTTTCAAGGACCATGGTAATTAAGATTTTAATTTGGAGAATGTGTTAATATTAAGGTTTATACAGCAACTTATGATGCCTGTAATTGTAAATGTTTGGCTAATGGTGATTGCATTTTTTTAAGTTTAAATTAATATTCAATATTTCTTACAGAGGAGGAAACCCATCCTGTTGACTTAAGTTCACTTTCACATAAACTGCTTCCTGGTTTAACAACATTGGGTTTTAAAGATGATAGAAGGCATAAAGGTCTGTTTTTAAAGTAAATTTATTTGCTCTCCTGCTTAATTTTAAATAAGTTTGGATTTTTATTTTAGTTTTATTGCAAGATTGAAGGTGAAAATTATAACAAGAAATACCGTCCTTGTCAAATATCGGGCATGTTTGGATAGTGCCATTATTGGGATTGGTTAGAAAGACCATATTGATCATGAAATAGTTATGCAAAAGTCACTAAGGTGAATGATTAATTTCTTATTTCTGGACACTGTAATTGTATGTTTTTATTATAAGGAAATTTGAGTTTTGAATTCATATGTTTAGCACCATCATTATATACTGTACAAAGAATTTTAAATGAATGTATTAAAAGAGATCAGAGCCATGTGAAGAATAATGTAGTACCTTTATAGTCCTCTTCATACTTTTATTAGCATTTTTATAATTTTTACGTGTAAATTGGATTGCAACTTGTACTGGAATTAATGATTTTTTTAATACATGGATCCAGTGAACCTATGTGACTGATTATGAATGTACCCTTTGCAGTTACTTATCTGAATAGTGCATATAACACACAGTCCCTTCAGAACAATACAATTTTCCCCGATCTTCAGCCAGAAGAAATGGACCTATTATACTCCGCCTATGGAGATGAAACTGGTGTACAGTGTGCCTTAAGGTATAGTATTAAATAGTTCAGATTGTTGGACGTTTGCTTTTTTGCATTTGAAAAAAATTTTTTATTTTGGAGTATAATTGACATTCAGTACTTAAGCTCCCTCTTTGTTCTAAATGTATCTCTCTTCTGTGTAATGATTAGTGGGGCTAGAACTTGTCAAACCAATATTTGGGCCATGATACAGTAATAATGCAATTTTACATATAAATTTAAATATACAGCAAAAACAAATCATAATAGTACTGTTTGCCAAGTTTAATTTTATTTTTATTTAATTTGAATAATGTTTTAGTATATTACACCTAATAAGAAAAAATTCAGTTCATCCCATTTAAATCTTTTTTTTTTTGTTTTTTTTTTAAATTGGGAATACTAAGTTGTGGTATACTGAGATTACAGTATTTTATTGTTTAAAATAGTATTTGCTTATATAAAAATTGACACTTAAAATTGTTCAAAATACATAAATATCTGTTGGCATGAGGTACATGCAAATCTTTAACATGCTATCATTACAAATTGGATGTGTTGAAAACTAGTGAAGACTTAAGTACTGATGAAAGTTTCTTGTTTATTTACCATAAGGGAAGGGGATCTCTCTCTCTCTCTCTCTCAAAAACACATAACTTAACCAATTTAGGATAAGAGCAACAAAGCATCTACAGGAGCTTTGGAAATGCTTGTGTCTCTGCTTTCTTTTTAAGTAGTTTATTTATTCTAAATTTAATATAACTCAGCATTCAAGTGCTTCTCTCAGCTTTAGTAGGAAGACAGGCCTTGTTTGTACTGTGCCAGAGTACATGATTTTAATATGTGAATGCTTGCAGATTGCATGTTTTTTATAACAATATTCGTTATTTGCAACATTGCAAAAAAAAAAATGACCCCAAATTCTCAGCATACTATTCATACTGCTGTAAAGATTGTTATATCTATACATGATGCAAAAAAGTAACTGTTTCCTCAGTGTATCAGTAGTAGTAGATTAGCATGTTCATCCCCACCACACCCCAAATTAGTCAAAAATGTTAGTTATACACTACTTTGTATGCATTTTACTATTGTTTTTATACAAAGTAATGATCACAGTCATTAAACCTCTCCCTCCTGCTTACTATGATGCATCTGTAAGTGAAGTGGTGGAGTTTCAAACACATTGCTCCCATAAAGCAAACTCCAAACACATTGCTCCCATAAAGCTGAGCAAAAGCTATTGCCTAATTGTTGACCATGCTATTTGAAGTGGACTACCCAATTATGAAGTAATTATTTTATATAGCATGCTTATGTTAAAAGGTTTGCCATAAGTTAGTTGCTGGGTACTTTACAGTATTTTGCCCTGAGAAATTTCTTAATTGATTTTTATCCGGTTCAGGAGTAGCTAGCATATGTGAAAGAACCTTCTGAAATAGTATTTTTGATTGGCATAAAATTATTAATTCAGTATTCAATATGCTTTTGGGTGAAAAGTATTAATGAAATTTGGAATTTTGTAATGGAGTGTTTTTTTGTTTTTTGATCTAATTGACACATTTTCTTTATTTTAGATGCTGTTTTTTATATTTCATTCATAGATTTGTAGTTTGATCACTGAACTGGAATAGATACAGTATTTTCTTCTTAGAAAGTAACTCATCTTTAAACCAAATTGGCATTTTTGTTTTTTTTCACATCTTAGTTTTATTTTACTTTCTTGAAAAATTCAAAATTAAAAAAGAAAAATATATATTATTTACACTTAAGTATTTTTATTTTTTTTTAGTTTACAGGAGTTTGTAAAAGGATGTGGGAGTTTTACAAAAAAATTTGTCGATGACCTCCTTGACCAGATGACCGGAGGGGATCATTCCAAGGCAACTTATCACATTAAACAGGTTTGTCGGAGCATTTACAAATTTCTCGCCAAAACAATCTGTCGTTTTACCCTTGTTTAAAATAAGGAATCAAATTTTTGAATGGATTTGTAGTACTTGTTAGTCATAAATTAATAGAAACTGAAAAGTAAAATGCATGCATCTAAATATTTTTGGAAAGTAACAATTACTTTGTAGACATCAGATATCTGTGAATATGTTAGTCTTGTTGGTATTTGATCTAAAACTTTACATTCTGGTCTTTGCATTTATCTCAGATTCATGCTAATTTTTTTTAATGTTTAAAAAAAAAAAAAAAAAGACAGATTTTTTTTTTTTTCTTTGCAGAAACGAAATATAGCAGTTAAACATCCAGATGAGATTAAAGTGAATCTTTCTGATATTCAGGTAAAAAATGCAATACAGTGTTGACTAAAAAAAACTGCACAGAACTATTGGCTTATTGATTATTTTTAGTAGTTTAGTGTTCTTTTTGCGTTTTCTAAATATATGTTTTCTTTTTGTTTTATAAATGTGCATGCACATAAGTGTATTATATTCTTTTAAGTCTACCAAGTAGTTTACTTTCCTTAAGGGTGGGGAAGTCAGTTCCATGTCAAAACTGTCTACATGGATTATTTTTTTTCCTCCAGTGAAATAGAAACATAGCCATATCTCTTTCAAAGTTTGTCACTTTAGAGTTGATTCTGGGTATATGGTATTGTTTGTTTTTGATGGGTGGTAGAAGCATACCTATTTTAAACTTAATAAATTAAGATGCTCCGATCAATCAGCCACTGATCTAAATTGGACAATCTTTTACTAAAACAAAAGACTTGTTCAATTATTTGGCTGATCACAAAAAATGTTTTTTGTTTTATGAGAGAGACAGAGAGAGAGACAGAGAGAGAGAGAGAGAGAATTGGAATATTAATCTCCACGTTAAAGAAAGTGGAGTAATAAAACTGGAAAAAAAGGAATCTGAGAATTTGTTCTGTGTAATTAGACACATGGCAAGAAAAGCTACTTTAATGAATTCAAATCTTTTTATTTTGTCATTTAAATTAAGTGGACACCATTTGAGTATGGACAGTGAGCTTGTTTTAAGTACAGCAGCTTACATTTTCAATTGAGAACAGAAAAAACAAAGATGACTTTGAAATTGCTGCTTAGTTAACAAAAGTCCTGTTAGCGTAACAGCAAAATTTGTCTTACTTATAAACTGTTAAGCATGTTAGTCTTGTGTCTTCTTGAAAAACAACTTATGAACATTTGACATATTTGTGGCTTTTTTGAAGATTTGTACTGTATTATTTGTTGCTCTCTGTCATACAGTATAAGTTTTGGTAAGAATGCTGCATTATTGAAATGGTCATCCATATTTATAATTGCACCACAATATTTCTGAATGTCTAGCTGATACAATAAAGAAAAAATAGCTGCATAAATGTAGTACTATAGTGCAATTAATGATTACAACCTGTAAGTGCAGGTATATTTACATTTAAGGATTGCTTAATTGGCAATACCAATTAAATGATTATGTGTGTGTGTTTGTGTGTATGTATATGTGTGAAATATATTTAATTTTGTTAGAAAATGGTGAAAACTACTTTCTTTAATAAGCCTTGTTTTAGATAGTTACATTACAGAAAAAAATAAAACAATATCACAGCTTGTAATTATGAGAAGTGTTCTTTTTTTTATGCCATATGTATTATGAATAAATATTTTTGTACATATATATTATTAGTATGTATTTATTATAGTATTTTTAAGGTCAGTGAATAATAAACATATTGTTAATAAAAAGGAAATTAACAGTTAACACTTCTCATCTATAGTTTTAATTATAAAAATACACTTTAATATTGGACATTAGGCTCCCATGCATCTGATTATGCAGGAGCTTAATGTATTTTTTTTTAAAGGGATAAAGAAAAACAAATCTGAATCGGTCAATCAAGTATCATGAAATTGAAGATCAGTATCGACCTTGAAAAACCTGATCAGAGAATCCCTGCTAATAGAGATGTTTTATCCTGTTGATTCTTAGCTATATACGTATTTAATATTTAGAAACAGGAAAATGTGATTCTTAATGTTTAATTATGCAATTTAATATTTTTAATTCTCTCATCCCTTACATAACAGTGTGAATTAAAAATGCTACAGGACTGCTATTATTTGGTAGTCATTTGATTTTATGGCATTGTGTTTAAATTGCAATTATAAGCTTGTATTGTGTAAATCATTATTTCTCTTTCAAAGTTGCCAGTCTGTGTTTGCTTGTTTCAGAGATATTTGCACGTGTATATAGTATATTGATCTGTTTAATTCCTCAGAAGTGATAAGCAAACCTTGCTAAATTTGCTTCACCTTAATTTCAACGAAACTGCAGAAATGTTCACCAAACTCTGTAAAATACACTGAAGTCCATAGGGAAAGATAAACTGAACTATTTTGTGGCTTTTAATGGTGCAATGGTCTTTTAAGTGTACTTAATAGCTAGGGAAATGTCTACCAGCTATGCTGGATTGACTATTGTGGTCAAAAGTGTGCTGAGAGGCAGCAGTGCTAACCACTGTACAGCTGTGCCTCCTTTAGTTAACATTAATAGAATTTAACGTTACAGCACTAAAAGTTTATTGCAGACAGGAAGCATGTTTCTCTTTCACTTCTGCTGCTATCAGATTCACAACACGCATAAGGACTTTTCAGTCCCTCCTGTTTGCACCACCTGCATGGCACTCTGGGTAGTACTGTTAAAAGGGTAGGATTAGTATTATGCACCAGTCACATGCATGCACCGTTTTAAACACATGCTCTATACCCTAAACAACTTAAGCAGTGTTGCAGAAATTATTTCATCGTAACTGGCTCATAGGTGCAGGAAACTGGTTTCAAATAGCAACCAGGGCAATGTGTGGATTTTGCCCATTCCTTCCTTTTTTTGTGCTTGGTGTTTTGGACCAAATACCCCCATCCACCCCTGACACTATGTTTTTCCTTACTATTTTCCAAACATGTGCCTTATGCTGGTCGGTTACTCAAATTTCACTAGTAGTGCTTTATTCTGTATTTTGTCACATGCTACTAGGGTTGCCTCTATCTCCTGCAACATAATAATTTCATTATACAGGATCAAATGTGGATGGGTGGATGGATTACAGTCTCTTAGTAAACTGAAGTACATTTTGCTTTTTCAGCATTATTGAAGGTGTTCCTTTTGTTAATTACTACTGTCAAAAGAAGTCATGAAATGTGTTGTCTTTATCTAAGAACCAAGGGGTAGTCAGACAATTTGTCAGGTGTTAATCACAATATAAGTATATTGATATGGGTTGCTGAAACATGTTTTTTTTTTTTTCTTTTCTTAAATAACTTGTATTTAATATAGAACATTGGTAATGTTTAATTTTTCAGACATTGATTGGAGTATTTTGTTTTATTTAGGTGGGAGATTCATCTTGTTTGGCTGGAGACAACACATCCATGGTAGATTTTATGTCCGTGAAATCCTACTCTGATATGTCTCTTGATATGCCAATGCTAAACACTCTAGGTTTGTGGTCTTTTAAACTTCTTCTATGTCAAAGGTAAATTGCATACTGTTTATGGGTCAGTTGTGATCTCGTTTGAAAACGTCCTGCTTAAAGATTGAACTATACTTTTTAATTCAGTATAATTTTGACAAGGTTTTTTACAAGAGATTAAAAAAGACTTTCTTAATATAAAAAAGAATGAAAAAAATATGCTGCCTTAATTTGTTGTCTCCTACCGTGCCTTGAGCATGGGAAAGGCGCTATATAAATAAAATGTATTATTATTATTATTATTACCTTTATACTCCTTAGTATGCACTGACTTAAATAATTAGAACATTGATAATGAGAGGAAAATCTTCAAAAGCAAGGTAAAAAAAATAATGACAATCTCTGTGTAACGCACAAATGCTTGCTACGTTATTATAAATAATTACTTTAACCAAGTTTCTAACTTGTGGATTTGCACATAAAGGTGTCAACTGGAAAATAACAGTATGTTTGACTCAGGAGGGAGCTCCATTAAAAACAGAAGATGGCTGGAATGAAAACTTGCAGCCACAGTGGACACTTAGGTCTGAACTTAACAAATAGTGCTATGGACTCTGGAAGTCAGAGGAAATAAATTTAAGGAGCAACCAGCCCTCCAAGCATAAATTCTAATAATGATCATTAAATTAGTATGTGCTATTGAGACACCATTTAGCTATATCTTAAATTTGAATCAATACTAGAGTTAAATAAAGGGTAAGGTAAAATGAAGACAGGAGGGCAAATCTAGAAGACCTATAGAATATTTCAAGTTTTCTAGTTTATTTCATTAATGGTGGCATGGATTGTGGACTATCTTACAGACAGACCTCAGTATGTGCGTCTCGGGAACTGCAGTTCTGACATTGTGGTCAGCAACACAGGAGCGCCGCAGGGAACTGTACTTTCTCCGGTCCTGTTCAGCCTATATACATCGGACTTCCAATACAACTCGGGAGTCCTGCCACATGCAAAAGTTCGCTGATGACACTGCTAACGTGGGCTGCATCAGGAGTGGACAGGAAGAGGAGATTAAACGTTAAAATTATACAAAGTTATTGTCTGTCTGCATACCTGCATTGTTATCACTTTTTCATTTAATATTGTTGTTTATCAGTATGCTGCTGCTGCTGGAGTATGTGAATTTCCCCTTGGGATTAATAAAGTATCGATCGTGATTCATTTTACATTTCATTTTAATGCAGAGGTTGGGTACACTATAATATAAAAGGCATTTATACTTTTTATGTCTCCATTTTTATAAATCAGAAATGTAATCAAATTTGTAATCAGATCTTATGAAGTGGGCTTCCTTAAAAATATATCTCTTTGAATTCACTGTCTTTAAAAAGAAGAATGATCATCTTTTTGTATTTATAGGAAAAACTGTGAAGAAAGAGTTGGATCATGATGATGGCCATCTACATTTTGATGAGACCACAAAGATGTTGCAAGACCTTCATGAGGCTCAGAATGATAGAGTGGGGTCAAGGCCCTCTTCTAACCTCAGTTCATTATCCAATGCTTCTGAGAGAGAACAACATCATCTAGGTAAAGGCTCAAATAAAACAAGTAAGCAAAACAGAGGATTTCCTAAATGTATTTGGATTATTCCCCCTATAAACTAAAAAATTTGAAATATTCTATAGGTCTTCTAGATTTGCCCTTCTGTCTTCATTTTACCTTACCCTTTATTTAACTCTAGTATTGATTCAAATTTAAGATATAGCTAAATGGTGTCTCAATAGCACATATTAAAATCAATATTAATTCTCTTTAATAAATTACTTCTGTACAAATGCAGAACTGTTTCACAAAGCTAGTTACCCATCTGTGAATGAGCATTTGTCTTTCACAAAAGTACACTTGTGTGTGCATCCTTTTTTTCTAGAAGTGACAGCAATTGGTTATCTCTTCATTTTTCCATATATATTTGGTAAGGGTTGCAGTGGCAATGTGCTCCACCTGACTTTCTGATCCTTATGGCATCTGCCGCTAGGGAATTGTCAGGTGCTTCAAAGCCAGTTGAGGAATATGATCTGTCTCTGGGACTGCACCCCCAGTGGGTAATGCCTGCCAATAGGGCTTTCTTGTTGTTACTCACCTTAAACAGGCCTCTCAATTTGGAACACTTTTATCTCTGCTGAAAAGTAAACCCTGTGAATGAATCTCATTTTGGCCACTTCTACCAGTGATTGTTTTATCACAACCCATAGTTTATAACTGTAGAAGATGGTGGTTTATCAAACTAATTAGTGCTTTTCTGTGTGGATTTTGTTTTTACTTTATCACCACCAATGTAGTATGGCTGCCATTTCACTAACCCTTTTTTTTAATCTCACAATCGACTTAATGCCAAAAATGTAGGCACAACTCTCATATTAATGGGATGTGACCAAACTGCATATATCCAGGCTCTGAAACCTCATTCTCTTACAGCTCCTCCAATAAGACAGCCCCAGCTGTGATCTCTTTAGCCTCAGCAGAACCTGTGTCAAAATTTCTAAACTCTCAATAGCCATTCAGATTGCCATGCCAGTAAAGAACGAATATTGCTCCTCCTGAATATTGACTTAATCTGTATGTCAGTAGCCTATCAAAGATTTTTCCACTAAAGCTGATCAGTGTGACTAATTTTTAACTGGAACATGCTGTCTTTTTTTTGATCCAAAAATCCTGTCAAGCTAATCTGGAGTTTATCTCACCTTCTGTGGAATATTAAAATTGTACATTATTCAAGATGCACAGCTAGATGATACTTTTCCAGGCTTCTGTATAGATCTCAGTACCCAAAGTCTTCTGAGTGCTGAGCTTGTCAAATCCTTGTGTGACTACAGCCAAAGAAGACAACCAAGGTGCTTGATAGTGCGTGCTGCAGCTACCAGTGTGCTCAGACATAGGAGTGGGTGGTATGGCCCAAAATATCAAATCAAAATATATCAAAAATATAATTAAAAATTCTAACAGTTTTGGTAAATGTCAGTATAATGTATTTGTATATCCTTTCCAGACAAACTTTTTTTTCAGCACATAACAAATGTATTCCTGATTAAGGTAACTAACACAGATGTACCTCTTACCCAGAGAAACTCTTGTTAATGCTCTACTACTCAGATTGATTAGACTGCAGGTGTTCACCTCTCTTGAACTAATAAATGTACAGCTTCTATCTCTTCCACTTCTCCTCTCTTACTTACTCACTCACTCACTGATGGCTTCTTCTTGTCTCATCTTTCACTGACCTACCGAACAGCATAAACCTCATAACACTATGATAAAGGGGGTAGGCCCACTTATTACACACAGTTCAAATCCAAGCACAGAAACATTACCTTAAAGGCAATAATACGCTGATCCAAAATCACATTACCTGTTTCCCTTCAGGGGCACATTTTTATGTTTAGGTGTATTTGCAGACTTTTCTTCAATTTTTAGCCTACTGTTAAAACTGTTTTCTTAAAATCCTTACCAGAAGAAGACTGACTGGCATACTGTATACTGCCCACTTCTACACAGAGGGGGTACCTATAAGGATGGTTTATTTTTTATTCAAACCCACACCCCACCTTGTCAAGTACAGTACAGGATTTATCTCTGCTTCCTCTTTGTAAATCATCAGATTCCCAAAATCATGGATTCCCAAATCTGAAAATCATTCTCAGAAGTCTTAACAAACATGATTAACATCTATACATGTGCTTTGGCTGCTGTTGCATCCAGTATCTTTATTTTTGTTTTTGTTTTTTTATATACATTCTTTGCCACTAGAGCTCTGCAATATGTAACAGGTGGCTTAACACTTTTATGGCTGTTTTTGTTCCCAATATAAAGAAAGATGTCATATTCACAAAAGGCCTGCACTGATGAAAAGTAACTATAATTACTTCTAGGTTATTTACAAATATATAGGTAAAATTATAAATTAGTGCTTACATTCAATGGTAATGAAGAAGGTTTGCCAGCATCCATCAACAAGATAAATTTGCTTTTTAATTGTAGTGGAACATTTTAATTGTGACATTTAAAGATATATAATTCAACCAGGAAACAAACCTGCAGCCCAAGTACTGCTAGATGCATCTTCTGACTATTGTAATACATTATGTCCCATTTTAGGATTGTCATCTTCATTAGTATTGGGAGTTGTAAGTTACATATTAAAGAAGCAGCGTATGTTACACTTTGGTTATCAACACCTGTAAAAATGGCATGCAAATAAACTAATTGTACAGGTTTTTATATCCTTATGCTAGCTAAAGTTTCTGTGGTTTGGGTACATCTCCCTCTGTCAGCTAAATTCAGGCAAATGTACTACTGACTTCTACTTAATTCGAGGTTAAACTGCATAAACTTGCTGGCATACAAAATATCAATGTCCAAGTGAAAGGAAAGAAATATGTGCTCAGATGATCAGTTTATATTGTTAAGTTCATGGGGGCAAAGTGCACTTATAAGAAATATAGGTGCAAAATTAGTGGTAGGGTAGAACTCCAAATGAAATTGTTAGTCATTTAATGCTGTTAGACATTTATAATTTGTATTATCTATTAAATAAAGTGAAGTTTAGTATTTTAATACATTCTTGTTACCATGGTGCCAGAGAGTGATATGTTGCATGTTGGTTTGACATGAAAGTAATAATTAGACAGTACTCTGTACACTTAGCAATTTTAATATTACTACATAAGAAATTTTCCAAACAAGTGGTGAAAATTTAGTACATCAAGCTTGTTCATTTAACGAATAACTTCGCTGTCCCAATACTATTTACAATACTACTAACATTATACTGCCAGGCGCTAGAGCACATAAAATCAGCTTCTGTTTTTCAATTCTTTGAAACTATACATATGCTTGTGAGCTGTGATGCTTCAACAGGACAGACACTCTCACATGCATTCCAATGTGACATTTAATTTACTATGAAGATATCTTGATAGTGCACACAATATTTCTGGTTTACCTAGATCAGCCAAAGTTTGTTTCTGAAGTATAAATGTGACCTTTCAAATGTATACACCTTGCCTATCAAGCCAAGTAGCTCCTCAGTTACACAGGTAATGTTTAACTTCATCTATAGTAAAACATAGCAGAGTATGGTAGTTTTGAAACTTTCAGTTCAATTTAGAATATTGAAACTCCAATAGGAGTATAAGTATAAATCATATTTTGATATGAACGTGATATTTGTAATTGTCATACTCCATTAAATTATATATGTCCTTATTGTTATTTCCTTAATGGAGCTTTCCAAAATACAATCTCTGAGCACTAGGGTATTACAATACTGTACTTAATGACATTTTACTTAATGAAATACATGCTTTCTTTTAAATGTTGCAAACTGTATTGTAAGGTTTTCTCAATGTATATGTCATTTTCTAACCCTTACAATCCAGACCAGGTTTGCTGGTGCCTGTTCCAGCCAGCAGAGAGGACTCAAGGCAAGAACAAACCCTGGAGAAAGAGGGCACCAGTCCTTCACAGGGGGAACATGCACACACACACACACACCAGCCAACACTAGGGCCAATTTTACATAATCTGCATGTGTTTGTGGAGTGGAAGACACTAGGAGGAAACCCACACAGACATGGAGATAACAAGCAAACATCACACAGAGAGGACCCCAGGGTATGAACCATGGTCTCCTAACTGTGAGACAGCAGTGCCACCTTGCCTCCCCTCAAAGCATATTTTTACAGTTTTAATCTTTAATATTACAGTAATGTTAAGGTAATTGTGGTCCAGACAGTATTTAAATAGTCATACTTTATTTATGAATGACAATGGTGTTTTTTAATCCTGCACTGTTTAATGTGTGTGTGTGTGTTTTGTTTTTGTTTTTTTTTTATTATAGAGTTCAGTAAATAGAATTCAAGGTTGGGTATAATGACTGAAAAAATACTATTTCTGATTCCTCTAAAATAAAACTATTTAGCCTCTATTATTGTACTGTACTGCTGTACTGTTCCAGAGTAGTATACATTTTTGTAGTGAAAAACACTGACTTTATCTACAATCTGAGTCCGTTTTCCATCTGTAGGCTCTCCTAATACTTTCCCTAAATTGAATTTATTTAATGTGACATTTCATATCTTAATAATGTGAAAAATGTTTGTAAAGTATTGTATACTGTAATACATACTGTACATGGCTATAATGTGTTTATAAGGAAAATAACTGCTCATCATAGCCCACTTCTTTTATTTGTGCTGTAATCAATTAAAAACATTTGTGTACTGACATTTTCATGACCATTACTGTAACTGTTCCTCCTTGTTTTTTTTAAATAAGAAAACTGAAACTCAGGTACTCATTAGTTTTGTTTGTCCTTTCTTTTTGTTGAACCTTAGGAAGTCCTTCTCGTTTAAGTGTTGGAGAGCAAAATGAGATGGTACATGACCCATATGAATTTCTACAATCTCCTGAGCCTGGTTCTACTGCTAATAGCTAATGTGTGTCAGTGCATATGCTTTTTGTTTGTTAACAAAAAGATTTAAATTAGTCCTTTTTGGGGCACATATGTATATATTTATGAAGTAATGAAACAATCTCTGTGTATTATACTTGTAGATTTTTAATGATGTATATTTACTTTTGGCAAACTGTTAATATAGCTATTTATATAGATAAATATGTTTGTCCTGAGTGATTTGTTTATTTGTTGGATGTTTTACAGTTACATCAGTTACCATCATAATTATATTTTGTATTTTAAGGTCGTTGACAGAACCCAAGTATATTTTCAGAGTTGCACAAATCAAATCTGTGTCTGCATTTTTTCAGTGTACACTATTCTGATAAACATTATATCTCAATGTGGAGATTATTTTGGTGGTGAAATCAGGTATCAATTTACTGATTCACTTATACTACAAACTAGTTTTCAGTTATTTTGTTACTCATTAGTTTCATTTGTATGTATGTTTATACATTGAAGATGATTATGTATAATTCAGTTGGACTGAAAAGTGTGTATTTTATTTATATTTCACATTTTTAATTCTTTTATATGACTTATTTTATATAGTAAATCAATGTCAGTCAAAACAACTCATTTACTGCTAGAGAGTAAGGTTTTGAATAAAGCACACAAGTTCATAAATTTTATCTGTATTTTATCAATATGTGCATTTGTCTTTTTGTTTTATAATTCATTACTAAAGATCTTAACCCAATAGTGACCAGTTCTTCACTAAATTGGCTGTTAATTTGTAATTCCATGTAATGTAAATTGGCCTTTTTATGTAAACTATCTGCTCTATAGCATGTACAACAAATAATGCATCTTTTTAAGCATGTCTATATTGCCCTCCAATAAACATGCTATAAAATGTTAATCCTGAATTATTTGTTGCAATAACTTTGAAGGTCATACATTAATTTTCCAATATATGTAAACATAATTTATCTGTAGGTATACTGTATATACAGTATTACTATTTCCTGACATTATAGAGTATAATAATGTTCAATTCAACAGTGATTAAATTGCCATCGCCACAAGACAATAATAACAGGAGAAAATCATAATGATTTGTGTGTGTGGGTAATACTGGTGGCTAGTTAACTGGCTGCCAAGTAACCAAAAACAATCTAATACTAAATGGTAGCTGGTTACAATGGATACCACAGTCAGCTGTTAAGGCTACTGGCACATTTACAGGAATATTATGGTATTGTACCTCTTGGTGGACTGATATTTTATGAGTTCTTTCACAATTCTGCACATATACACAGTTTTTGAAACATTTAAATATCTGAATGTTAATCATGTGCCTGGAATTCTGCCCAATTTAATTTTTCTTTCACTTTATTTAATCATAAATTGTAATTGTAGTGGGCTATGTAGTTTATCACATACCTGACCACATACATATGACTTTTAAGTTTTAACGTTTTATCTAAAGTATTCACATTTTTTAAATTAGTTTTCAATAAACATTTAAGTTTTCAAATTACAGCATAGTATATGAGACTGCATCATGATCCAAATGCACAGAAAATATATATTTGTACATTGATGCAATTTTGTTTGACTTTTAATATGAAAATAAACAAAACACCATTAAATGTAAGATACAGAAATGTAATTTTTAGTAGCCCCAACGGTGCATGGTCTGTTGCATTACTGGAATGATTGCAATTTAAGTTTTTTGTTTCTTAATGGTGTGTATAGTTTCTGTCATGTGTATAAGTTGTTATTCTTCTTGTTAGACTTCAGTGTGTGCAGCCTACAGAGTTTAGTAAAAGAAAATCAGTAATACAAAATGGGGTAAATAAATCTTGCATTATAGTCATTGAATGCATTATTTCAAATATCCTGTCATTTAAAGCATCCTGTGTTGTGTTTTTAGGCATAAATAATGTAATTGTATAGTGTTTTATAAAAATATTATTTTAAAATGTACATTATTTCAATGCTGTATGCAATAAATTGCTTTCTAATTAAATAATACTTCATATAACATTTGCAAATACTGCATTTATACATATGAACAAATCTTTTATTTATTTATTTTATAAACCCCTTTGTTTTGACAACATAGGGTAGTAGGAAGCCAGAGCTTATTCAGTTTCCAAACATGGCAAGGCAGGAATCAAAAAAAAGTCCAGTTTTTGACTAGAGTGTTTACTAACCCATATTTAAAAGGATCAGTGGAATTCCTTCATATCTCCAGATTACAGGTAGTCTTTGTGACTCCATAATATGTGGTATGAGTGTTTATAAAATCTGTGATAGATTTGCCTTCTAAGTAGTAAGTGCAGGAAAGTTTGCTACTTTGGAAAGATTCAAAATATAGTAAAGTTTTTTGTACTGTATATTTCAAAGGCAGTGGCTTTTCCTGGAGAACTCCTTTGGTTCTATACTTCTATAAAACAATTACTTAATGTTTAATCTGTTTTGTAATCACCAAAGCACCATATGAAATTTACCTTTGTAAGAAATGTTAAAATATTTGTTTTTGTTTTATTTGTTACGCCCCTTGCTAGTGTTCTTACAAACAATAACCTTTGTTTTAAACAACGTCTTTTAATAGTGAGTGTTGTACATTTTATGTATATATTTTTAACTTGCCTCTAGCAGTTGAAGTGACTTGCTCAGGGACAGAAACTGGACCAGAAGCCTTATAGTTTGAAGTCCAGTCCATTAGACATTTTAATGCATTGGTGTTGATTTTTATTTTGTTTTATCCAACTTATGGCAATCAACAATACAAATAATTGTTGACAGTAAAGAGAACAGGATAAATTTCAGAAGAAAGTTTCATCAAGAAAGTTAGAACATTAGAACAATCTAGACCAGAACAGGCCATTCGTCCTAACAAAGCTCACCAGTCCTATCCACTTTATTCTTCTAAAATAAAATCGTCGAGTTTTGAAGGTCCTACTGTCTACCACACTACTTGGTAGATTATTTCAAGTGTCCGTGGTTCTCTATGTAAAGAAAAACTTCCTAATGTTTGTGCGAGATTTACCCATAACAGGTTTGTGTCCCCGTGTTCTTGATGAACTCATTTAAAAAAAAAAAAATACTGTACCAATTCCCTTCATAATTTTAAACACTTCAATAATGTCATCTCTTAATCTTCTTTTGCTTAAACTGAAAAGGCTCAGCTCTTTTAATCTTTTCTTTTACTTCATCCCCTGTAGCCATGGAATCAGCCTAGTCGCTCTTCTCTGGACTTTTTCTAGTGCTACTATGTCCTTTATGTAGCCTGGAGACCAAAACTACACAGTACTCTGATTCAACAGATTCCAGTTTATCTGCCAACCCACCTATCGTGGTATCATCTGCAAAGTTAACCGACTTGTTACTTATACAAATTATTTGGATAGAAATATATCTCTATTATAAAAGAAAATCTTGAGATAAGACTATTTCCAAGAGATTTTTTCAAGTCCTGCAAGATGAGACTATTGCAAAGCGTTTTTTTTTTTTTTTTTTCTTTTCTTCAAGTCCTGCACTCCTCTCAACCATTTACGGTTAATGGCCCACACCCGCGGTCCTCTCACCTCTCGTTCATGCTTTTGTCAGACACAGTTCCTGCGCTCTCAGCTCTTATAAATTTTTACATTTTCCTCACTTTAAGTTTCCAATAAAAGAAGACTTATGTCCAAATGTTAATGAAGAATTTCAAGGGTTAAAAAACAGAAGAAATTATTATGCGGGCAGTCCTAGCACCGAGAAACGATGAAGTCAAATGAATTAATACGAAAATTGTTGATTGGTTACATGGAAAATTGGTTAAATGCGTATCAATAGACTATGCTGAAACAGTTGGTGGTGATTGTGCAGAAGATGAAAACATCAACTTACAATATTCCGTAGAATATCTATAACCATTAACACCGTCCGGCCTTCCACCAGCCGAATTACTGTTGAAAGAAGGATGTATCGTAATGTTATTGCGTAATTTATGTCTGAGTGATGGGCTATGCAATAGGACAAGATTAGTTGTATTCAAAATTGGTCGAAAAATTCTGACATGTAAAATTTTAACAGGTGACAAGAAAGGTAATATAGTACATCTTCAGCGGAAAACAAACACCAAAGGAGATCTTGATATGCCACTCGTATTAAAATGTCTACAGTAGTTTCCCATTTGAATAGCTTTTGCTATGACAATTAAATCACAGTTACAAATAATCGAAAAGTCATTTTATTTATTAGGGAGAAAGAAACGAAGCTCACAGGCAGTTATTTGTTGTGTTGTCACAATATAACTCTAAACATGGAATCAAAATTATTGACGAAGTTAATTCCAAATATTTTTACTGAAGTTTTACAGTAAAAGTGTAAGTTTAAAAAGTGTTTGCGTGTTAATTTCAAAGCCAAACAGAATGAAAATGTATAACACAACAAATACCTCTAATGCAACATGAAGCATAATTTTCTTTCAATTTTTTACTATGGTTAATTGCTCGCCATAATGTAAAATAGTTCTATTATGCATATATAACAATCTCTTAAAATTGTACATCTGCTTCCCCATACGTGAGTGGCAGAGCTGCGAAGTGGTTAGGTCGTAGCACCTGCATGGGGGTTGGCAAGCGATGTGAGCAGGGGGCAGAATCCCCTAGTATTAAAATATAGCAACAGCCCTAGCACTGACTCCTGTGGAACACCACTCGTAACATCAGGCAATTCATTACAGGCAGGTTCATCACACCATCACCATCTGCTTCCTGTGTCTGAGCCAGTTTTGATATTATCCTGACCTCCCACTTCTTTTAGTTTGATGTCCAACCTGTCATGTGGCATCTTATCAAATGCTTTCTGAAAGTTGAGATAAATAATACCATACGCTTCACTTTGATCATATACTTTTGTTGCTTCCTCATAGAATTCCAGCATGTTGCTAAAACATAACCCCTCTCTTCTGAACCCATTCTGATAGGTTAAAAAACAGCTGTTCTTGCCATATGTTTCTCCATCTTGTCCTTCGTAGTTCTTTCCATTAATTTTCCTGTAATGCACATTATGCTTTTTGGCCTATAGTTGCTTGGATCAGCCCACTCACCCTTTTTATATAACCGAATAATATTTGCCATTTTCCAGTGTGCAGTGACTTCCAAAAATGTGTTGAGTGTGTATACATGTACTCGCTAACATCCTTAAGAACTCGAGGGTAAATATTATGCAGTCCTAATGATTTGTTTGATTTCAGCCTGTTTAATCTAAGCAGTACATCTCCCTCTACAATTTCTAAATCACTTGGTACCTTCTTAGTTGTTCCTGTTACTGCTGTGAGGTTATCTACTTCTTCACTTGTGAAGACCTCAGAGAAATGTGAGTTTAGAGCATCTTCTGTTTCACTGTCTGTTTTTAATTCCGCTTAACTATTCCCGATGCACTTCAACCCCTCCTTGACTGTCCTTTTACTACTAAAATACGGGAAGAATCTGTTTGCGGTCATCTTTCCCCTTATTTGCTATATTCCTCTCCAACTATCTTTTAGCCTTCCTAATATCCTTCATAATGGTTGTCCTCATGTTCTCATATGCCCTAAGGTTTATATTGGAGTTATTAGTCTTATATGCCTTATACAGCTGTTTTTTTCCCTTTGCAGCCTTTTTAATTCCTTATTAACCCACTATGAAAATTTTTAAAATTTCCTACAAATTCCAAATTTATGTCTGTATCTGTCCTGCGTTACATGTAAAATATTTTTAAACCTGCTCCTTGACTGTTTTCACGTTTAAAAGCTTATCCCAGTTTATCATCCTTAGACCTTGCCACATCTGCTCAGAATTTGCCTAACAGTAGTTAAACGTAACAGTTTTAGTCTTTGCATCCACAAATCTGCGTTATATTATGGTCACTTATACTTCACCCTAATGGTTCAATCACCACTGCACCCTCAATTCTATCCTAATTATTACAAAATGCTAAATCCCTTTGCATTGGTGCTTTAATATACTGTGTTAAATCTAGTCACCGAATACTTCTTAAAAACTCCTGCTTTTGTTTTTTAATAACAAAAATATTATTGGATCAACAGAAAAACAAACAATAGGAAAGGTTATAAAAACAATTTGACCACAATTTTAAACATTCATGCACTTGTTGATTTAATGTGAAGATCCGGGGGGTATTTTTCGTACGTGGATTACTCGTTTAGCCGGATGTAATTGTTGACGATTTGGTCTGATCCTGGATCTGTCGGTTTTTTGAAACTCTTGCTGGAAGTGTTGTCATAGCAGCACATCCTAATCCTCAGACCGCTCGGAGCAGGTTTGTTCTGCGTAAACAAGGATTAGTTTACACACGTGATCAGTGACGGTGTGGAAGTCATCCAGTCAGGGCTTCGCCGTTCATGAATGAGCGACCAATTGATATTGGTGTGCAAATTATAGGAAGAGAATTTCATACAAAGAGGGTTTTGCGCGATCGGCAAGATCCTTTATTGCCCCCGGAGGAAATTCTGTACGAAAGATACCACTTTAGCCGAGGGGGAATATTGTACCTCAAAGATTTATTAGCTCCGTATATTCGAAGTCAAACTCGGCGAAGTCGGGCTCTCACAACCACACAGACAGTAGGCATTGCTTTGAGGTTTCTTGCAAGCGGCACTTTTTTATATACTGTAGGCGATGCGGAACAGCTATCGAAAAGTGCAGTTTGCCAGGCAATTCGTAAAGTCTGTTTGGCTCTGAAACATTTCCTTCAGGTTTTCATTGTGTTTCCTGGACACCTGCGTGTGCAGACAATAAAAGAGGCGTTTCATGCCATTGCAGGTAGGTAATACACAGGCTAAAACACCCACAGTTCCACGAAGAATCTCAATCAGCCTAACATTCTCATTACCCAGGATTTCCAAATGTGATTGGGTCACATGGGACAGATCACAGTGGAGTTTGATCAAACATTATTTGGGAAGTGTACCTCTCCTCCTGATGAATAATCAGACACAGTGTCTTCATCAAATATTTGACCTTCGTTAATATCTCGTTGGTCAGACACAGGTTCAAGGGATATGACATTCCTTGCAACTGACCCAACAAAAAAGAGGGCTATATGGAACATACCTGTAGCACACATGGAGGACAAATATGCAATGACCATCCTTTACCTGAAATGAGGTGACCACTACTTCCTGCCACTGGTTCTGAGGAGGAGCTTCCCCCTGGAATGCCCTCAGAAACAGGGCGAAGGGCATTTTGCTGGAGAGCCAACTCTTCTGCAGGGGTTAGGTCTGGACCGCGTGGACCTCCACCTGTTTTTTGCTTGTCTGCCTTCTTATTAGCTTTACAATTAATGTTTTATATATTACATATGATTATTAATGTCAACAGTTCTTTAAATAGTTATATACCAATATTTACCAGTTTGAAGTATATTCTTGTACTTCACTTTAACCTGTTCCCATGTTCTCCTTGTGCTCACGTTTGATCTGGAATTATGACATATTAAATAATAATTAATCTGACACATAGGAAATAAAACACTGCATTCAGTAAGTACAATGCACACTACTTAGCATTTAATTTGTCGGCCACTTTTTGCCAGCCGTCTTTTCTGGTCTGGGCTGCTTTTGCAGTGTTACCGCTTGTGCATATTAAATCTTGAAAGGTCTTGCGCCGCTTGTGTGAAAAAAAAATGCGCCCCTTCTTTCGTCATTTTGTTGCAGCCTATCAAAGACTTGCTGATCATGTTTTCTAGACTCAATATATATGGGCTTTTCACTCAGCGCGGGCGCGCGCATTCATCTCGTATGATTAGATCCATCTACACTAATCTAATACACAGCTGCGTTTGAAAAACCGACTTATCTGGATGAGTTTCACTGGCATTAACTCATTCAAGATGAGGCACCTGATCTCGGATGGTTTAAGCAACGTACGAAAAATACCCCCCTGAGCACAAACCTAATCCTTTATTTCCTAATTGCATACTGAATGCAAAAACAAGGAAATCACATGTTTAATTGAGACATTAGTTAGATTAAAAGTAGGAATTGACCTGGGATTAGAGAATTCATTAAACCAAATTCTGCCACCATAGTGTCTGCAGGAGGAGGAAACCTCTTCAACTTGTGTATGCGCTAAACTAAATCACAGGGATTGTGTTCACAGGTAATGTTTAATAATAATAATACATTTTATTTATATAGCGCCTTTCCCATGCTGAAGGCACAATTTTATAGCTGCTTTAAACATCCGTGTAGTTGTTTGGTGAAGCCCCCGCTTCCTTCGTCTTTTGTCTCAGTAATTGGGGCATGAGTCCCTCACAGAACATACCCGCTTATACCAAACCAATTCATAGTTGTCAGGTAACCTAACAAAAATCTTTAGAATGTGGAGGAATGTGTGCAGTCTCGACCCAGACAGTGACCAGATTGGTAATTGTACCATGGTACTTGAAACTGAAAGCAGCAGTGCTAAGTGTTTCGCATTTTATTGTTTGTCGTTTTTGACACTGACTATCAGAAAAGGCTCATTAATATTTAAGTAAAAACAGATATCTTCAGGGTGGTCTAAATTAATTACTACTGAAAAACACAAAACAAACCTTAAGTATTCACCCCTTTTAATAAAGAGTAACCAGTAAATTGCGCCCTGGTACACAAAGTTGGTTTTAGTTTAGTTCAGTGGAGATCACCTGCCTGGGGTTTCAATTGATTGTACTGTAAGTCTGCCCTATTTAGAAGATCCAAGTTATGGTAAGTCAGTGTAGTGGCCTAACCTACCCAATGAAGATAAATGCACACTCCAAGGGGAGGAAGAAGAGAAAATAACCAGTTCACTGAGTGTCTCTTGCAGTCCAGTTAAATCAAACAGTAAAGAAATGGAAAGAGTATGGTACAGCTGTAAATCTGTGTAGAGCAACCTGACCACAGAAAGTGAGTTACAATATGTCACTAACTACAGTGGATTAGATTGGAGACACTGTTACCTGGGTACTTCACCAGTCTCAGCTTTATAGGAGAGGGGCAAAGATAAAGGCACTGTTTGGGGGAAACAAAAAGCACCAAGAGTTTGTCATAAGGCACATGGGAGACTGAAGTCACCTGGCAGAAGGTTCTGTGGAATAATGAGACTAGAATTGAGCCTTTGAGACATCAGACTGAATGCTGGGTTACACTACTAGTGCTGAAGCTGAGCTCACTGAGCTTTGTGACCAACTTAGAGGGGATAATAAACAGCTTCCTCACATAACCGTTGCTGTTATCCAGGTGGATCAGTGTGTAGTGAAGTGCAGTGGAGAATCATCTGTTCAGATGACATGCAAACTGATATGGACCCAATGTGGCAGGATAGACAGGGTATTGAGGTGGATCAGGACCAGCCTCTTGAAGCACTTCACAAAAATATGGGTACGTACAATGGAGGAAAAGTCATTCAGCCCCGTTACAACATGTTGTTTTGTTGCAGGCACTATGATGGTGGCTTTGAGGCATGTGCGGATGACAGGTAGAAAATGTCAGTGAAGACCTCAGCCAGTTGTCCAGTGCAAGCCCTGAGCAGGACCTGGCCAGTCACCCTTCGTGCATTCAAGTACTAAGAGAGAGGCTGGTCATTGTGGGGTGGCTGGACTTTGATTGGTGTCACACTGTTATCCCAGTCAACACAAGCATTAAAGTTACTGAACACATCAGGAAGAAATAAATGGCCAGATGGAGATACTGCGTTATTAGTTTTATGACCTGATTTGGCTTGGATACCATAACACATGTAGCAATGGTCAGAGTTGTTGTAAAATTATTCCTGAATCTTCAATTTGTGGTCATATTTAGCCTTATGGATACCCCCCTTCAGGCTAGGACTGGATGAACCATAGGATTTTGCATCATAGGATCTTAAAGCACAATCATGTTCCTTCAGTAGTAAGAGGACCTCTTTGTTCATCCAAGGCTTTGGATTAGGAAAAAATTCTATATGTTTGAGAATAGTGACAAGAATTGATATAATCCAGCATATGGATCAAGGTCTGTGTACGTCCTTAAAAAATAAAGGTGCCAGAGTGATTCTTCTGAGTAATGCCATAGGGAACGATTTTTGTTCCCCAAAAGACCCACACACATGATGGTTCCAGAAAGAACCTTTATTTATTTAGATTTACAACAGACTCCATAATGTAAGTAACCAGGAATAGAAGGTAACAGATTTGTGAAATACCAATGGTCTGGTGATTTTAAAAAGACTCTCGCTGCATACACATATACAGTGCATCCAGAAAGTATTCACAGCGCATCACTTTTTCCACCTTTTGTTATGTTACAGCCTTATTCCAAAATGGATTAAATTCAGTTTTTTCCTCAGAATTCTGCACACAACACCCCATAATGACAACGTGAAAAAAGTTTTCTTGAGGTTTTTGCAAATTTATTAAAAATAAAAAAACTGAGAAATCCCATGTATATAAGTATTCACAGCCTTTGCTTAATACTTTGTCGATGCACCTTTGGCAGCAATTACAGCCTCAAGTCTTTTTGAATATGATGCCACAAGCTTGGCACACCTATCCTTGGCCAGTTTCACCCATTCCTCTTTACAGCATCTCTCAAGCTCCATCAGGTTGGATGGGAAGCGTCGGTGCACAGCCATTTTAAGATCTCTCCAGAGATGTTCAATCGGATTCAAGTCTGGGCTCTGGCTGGGCCACTCAAGGACATTCACAGAGTTGTCCTGAAGCCACTCCTTTGATATCTTGGTTGTGTGCTTAGGGTCGTTGTCCTGCTGAAAGATGAACCGTCACCCCAGTCTGAGGTCAAGAGCGCTCTGGAGCAGGTTTTCATCCAGGATGTCTCTGTACATTGCTGCAGTCATCTTTCCCTTTATCCTGACTAGTCTCCCAGTTCCTGCCGCTGAAAAACATCCCCACAGCATGATGCTGCCACCACCATGCTTCACTGTAGGGATGGTATTGGCCTGGTGATGAGCAGTGCCTGGTTTCCTCCAAACGTGACGCCTGGCATTCACACCAAAGAGTTCAATCTTTGTCTCATCAGACCAGAGACTTTTCTTTCTCATGGTCTGAGAGTCCTTCAGGTGCCTTTTGGCAAACTCCAGGCAGGCTGCCATGTGCCTTTTACTAAGGAGTGGCTTCCGTCTGGCCACTCTACCATACAGGCCTGATTGGTGGATTGCTGCAGAGATGGTTGTCCTTCTGGAAGGTTCTCCTCTCTCCACAGAGGACCTCTGGAGCTCTGACAGAGTGACCATCGGGTTCTTGGTCACCTCCCTGACTAAGGCCCTTCTCCCCCGATCGCTCAGTTTAGATGGCCGGCCAGCTATAGGAAGAGTCCTGGTGGTTTCGAACTTCTTCCACTTACGGATGATGGAGGCCACTGTGCTCATTGGGACCTTCAAAGCAGCAGAAATTTTTCTGTAACATTCCCCAGATTTGTGCCTCAAGACAATCCTGTCTCGGAGGTCTACAGACAATTCCTTTGACTTCATGCTTGGTTTGTGCGCTGACATGAACTGTCAACTGTTGGACCTTATATAGACAGGTGTGTGCCTTTCCAAATCATGTCCAGTCAACTGACTTTACCACAGGTGGACTCCCATTAAGCTGCAGAAATATCTCAAGGATGATCAGGGGAAACAGGATGCACCTGAGCTCAATTTTGATCTTCATGGCAAAGGCTGTGAATACTTATGTACATGTGCTTTCTCAATTTTTTTATTTTTAATAAATTTTCAAAAACCTCAAGTAAATTTTTTTCACGTTGTCATTATGGGGTGTCTGCGGTGGGTTGGCACCCTGCCCGGGATTGGTTCCTGCCTTGTGCCCTGTGTTGACTGGGATTGGCTCCAGCAGACCCCCGTGACCCTGTGTTCGGATTCAGCGGGTTGGAAAATGGATGGATGGATTATGGGGTGTTGTGTGTAGAATTCTGAAGAAAAAATTGAATTTAATCCATTTTGGAATAAGGCTGTAACATAATAAAATGTGGAAAAAGTGAGGCGCTGTGTATACTTTCCGGATGCACTGTAGTAACCCAGGCTAAGTCCAGCCTTTCTTTATTTGTTAGTGTCCTGCCTGATAGCCTACCATAGACTAAAGATTTCAGTTTTTTGCTACATATGAGAACGTTTTTCAAAGCACCAAGAAATGTTCCCAGAATGAAATGGTGCTTTGTCAAGCAATGGTTCTTTGAGGTACCACACAACCCAGTAAAGAACCATAAAGAACCAGGATTTTTAAGAGGTTAGGCATCCAAAGTAGCCCAAGCAGTGAATGTTCTCCAGTCATTGTATAGAAACGATGTTACATTGTGGGGTCCGTCCTCTCTGATTACACTTTTTCACTGTCCTCACTGATGGTTTCAGACTCTTAGTAACTGGGAAGTACGTTGGGATTACAAACAGAGAGAGGTTTTCAGACATCCTCAAGTAGGGCAGAGGGTTAGTCTTGCAATCCCTGGTAATGTTTATGAAAACAGAAGATTGAAAATTCTGTTTCCTCTTAAAAGAAGGAGACGTTCTGTTGAAATTTGGGTAATACAGTTTTCAGACTGGAGTGATTAAAATACTCTGCAACAATAAAAGCTTCAGTCTGTTGCTTACTAATCTTTTTTTTTCTACAGATCTTTTATTGGGCTGGGGGGTCCTCTACAGCGCATCTTCAACCTGAGCCTGGAACAGGGGAGAGTCTCGAGGCTTTGGAAAACATCTTGCATCACCCCAGTCCCAAAGGTATCACGTCCTAGTGAGCTGAATGACTTTCGGCCTGTTCCTCTGACATCACATGTGATGAAGACCATGGAGAGGCTGCTGCTTCACCACCTTAGGCCACAGGTTCAACACGCCCTTGACCCTCTGCAGTTTGCATATCAGGAGAAGGTGGGAGCGGAGGATGCCATCATCTACATGCTACACCGATCCCTCTCTCACTTGGACAGAGGCAGTGGTGCTGTAAGAATTATGTTTCTAGACTTCTCTAGTGCTTTCAACACCATCCAACCTCTGCTCCTTAGGGACAAGCTGACAGAGATGGGAGTTGATTCATTCCTAGTGGCATGGATCGTGGACTATCTTAAAGACAGACCTCAGTATGTGCGTCTCGGGAACTGCACGTCTGACATTGTGGTCAGCAACACAGGAGCGCCACAGGGGACTGTACTTTCTCCGGTCCTGTTCAGCCTATATACATCGGACTTCCAATACAACTCAGAGTCCTGCCATGTGCAAAAGTTCGCTGATGACACTGCTATCGTGGGCTGCATCAGGAATGGGCTGGAGGAGGAGTATAGGGACCTAATCAATGACTTTGTTAAATGGTGCGACTCAAACCACCTACACCTGAACACCAGCAAAACCAAGGAGCTGGTGGTGGATTTTAGGAGGCCCAGACCCCTCATGGACCCCGTGATCATCAAAGGTGACTGTGTGCAGATGGTGCAGACCTATAAATATCTGGGAGTGCAGCTGGATGATAAATTAGACTGGACTGCCAATACTGATGCGCTGTGCAAGAAAGGACAGAGCCGGTTATACTGCCTTAGAAGGCTGGCGTCCTTCAAAATCTGCAATAAGATGCTGCAGATGTTCTATCAGACAGTTGTGGCGAGCGCCCTCTTCTACGCAGTGGTGTGCTGGGGAGGCAGCATTAAGAAGAAAGACGCCTCACGCCTGGACAAACTGGTGAGGAAGGCAGGCTCTATTGTTGGCATGGAGCTGGACAGTTTGACATCTGTGGCAGAGCGAAGGGCGCTCAGTAGGCTCCTATCAATTATGGAGAATCCACTGCATCCACTAAACAGTGTCATCTCCAGACAGAAGAGCAGCTTCAGCGACAGACTGCTGTCACTGTCCTGCTCCACTGACAGATTGAGGAGATCGTTCCTCCCCCAAACTATGCGACTCTTTAATTCCACCCGGGGGGGTAAACGTTAACATTTAACATTATACAAAGTTATTGTCTGTTTTTCACCTGCATTATTATCATTCTTTAATTTAATATTATTTATTGTATCAGTATGCTGCTGCTGAAGAATGTGAATTTCCCATTGGGATTAATAAAGTATCTATCTATCTATCTATCTATCTATCTATCTATCTATCTATCTATCTATCTATCTATCTATCTATTGCCAACTCAGCATTAACATCCAGCGGGATATAAACTGCAGTTACAGCAAAAGAGGTGGTCTCTCGTGGGAAAGAAAAAGGCCTGTACAGTATTTACCAATTGGGTATTCTAGATTAGCAGATCATTGACTCTCAATCATGGCGGTGTCCGTACGCCAAGCTTTATTTACAGAGATGTGAAGCCCTTACCGCCTTTGTCTTATCAGAGTTCTCTGCCATCCTGTCTGCCCTGAAGACATCATGATTAGAAAGGTTGTTATTAAGCCATGTTATGCTAAATGTATGATGTTGCAATCTGTAATCCTTCTTTGTGAGGTGATCCAGTCATCACATTCATTCATTTTAATTACCAGATTAGAAAGGAAAATGCTAAGTAACGATGGTCGATGAAGGATTAACTTTAGTTCAGCTCTGACATCTCCACATTTTCCCTGCTTTGGTTTATGGTCTTGGCACTGTTGTGTCATGCATTTCCTATCAGAAGAACTGGTACAGAAGACCACCATGTCCTGACGATCTCATGTAAGTCCTTGTATGGGAGTAGAATAATATTCAATGTATGGGCTGTGCATGGACATATGATATCTAGGAGTTCATTTTGACTGTGTGAAATATTGCTGTTGTGAATAAATAAAATTAACATGACCAACCAAATAACGACTAAATTAAATAAATCTAGGGAGGTGCAAAGCTAATCATATGCCACCATTGCGCCTGGTAGCATTTTGAAAAGACATTTTAACTTGCCCACCCGGGGACAGTCAATTTAAATGTAGAAATTGAGTGAATTTTATGTTGGTTAATTAATTATCAGTTTTGCCTTCAGCAACACTGGTAATTACTCAGATAAGTCAGCAAAGGCTCTTACTTTATTTACCTTACCTTTCTCTGTTGTAGGAGGGGGTCTCTGGCCTTTAGATTTATATCCAGGTAAGAAACAGAACAATACAACTTATTATTAATAATAATCATATATGTATCATCATATATATATTGACATATTAGACTGGACACAGACAGACTAGACAGACAAACATAACATATAGGTCGGCTGTTTACTGATATTTAGAGTTCTGCTTTTTCTTGGCACAGATAAATAATTTTACGATACCAAGTCTTTAAATATGAGGTCTGATGTTGTGAGAAGTTGTTGCTGTGTTGTTAGTCTGGGTTCAAATGGACAATTCTTCACGTGTTGGAGTGCACTCCTTCCCTTTCCTTCATCATCCCTTGTCTGTGGTGTGCTGTTGCTGCTGCTTTCTCTGCTGACCCTTTGCTGCACCTTCATGGAGAAGAGCATCAGTCTTTCTGGCACAAGACCTTAGACACTGAAGTTCCCTTATTGAATAATGGCTGCTCCTAAGCAGACAGGGCTCATTGCTTAGCTTAACAGACTGAATCTCAGCTCTCAGGCTCACAAAGAGAAGGGTTTGTTGGCCTCAGCCTTTCAAGGAAGAGAGGCTCATAGCTTCTAAGTTCAGAGAGCAGGTTTCGGAGGTTTTCAGTCATTCTGGAGGGAATCCCAGGACTTCTCTTAACTTGCCATTCTCTGCTTCTCTTTTTCTTCTACTTATGAGAGATGGGGTGCATGTGGGTTTAAAGGTTGAACCTTCTCCAGACTGGATTAAAGTCACTTCCAGTTACAAAATCATTGTCTTCTAATAGGCAAGTTCTTCTGCCCATCCTAGTTGTCATCTCTTGAATTTTTAGGTCTTTGTCCTTCCTTGAGTCCATTTTGGTGAAGCAGAGGGGCCTCTGGAGAGATGTCAGGTCACCTGTGATTTACATTTTTGTTATCAGATGAAGTCCAGGCAGATCCTGGAGTTCTGTTACTTAGTTTGGACTGCAAGGTGGGGTTTGGCACAGCCGGATGCCTGCATCCCTGTTAAATCTGCTTTCTTAACAGGCCTGGTGTGTCACTAAAGCCTAACAGAATGGGCAATGCTCACTTTGTCCTACAATCTACTGGAGAGATCTATTTGCCATGAGCTGCCTAAACCGGACGGTCAACACCTTAAATACAGAATCTAATGGCTTTGAGGTGAAAAAGAACAAAGCCACAATAACAAGGACAGAACATGCAAGATGACACACACTGTATTACTCAAAACGCTCCCTGCACTTCTGGTGGCAGCACAAACCACCATGCTGCCAGGTGGTTACTGGACAGCAACTCACACAAATAATTGAGAAAACCATTTTCTACATACATATCTGTGCTTTCTACCCACAGAATTCTTTAAAACATATTGCTGACTTCTTTTCCACTAAGTGGAAGGAGCACATAGAAGCTTCCTTGGTGTGTGGCCTTCCTCAGTGGTGGGTGAAAATCAAGATGCAGTGTGGTGTGGTGTGGGACAATTTATTCCTGATATTTGATCTCACTTCTGTTTTATTTATTTTTTTAAATTATTGTGGCTTCCGTTAAGGAAGCAAATGAAATTGGACTTATCTTACCTCTTCGCTAGCCTTAACTGGAAAAAAAATCAAAACAAAAGTGCAAACACAATATAAAGAAATACAAAACAAAACATCAGGCAGTTGTCATTTTCACTCAGATGATGACCTTCAAACCCTGACACTACCCTGGCCATGTCAAGTTAGACATGTACACACTCACACATCCATGGGTATAGAGGCCACTGCAGGGCCAATTGGTCCAGCCCTTGAGCTGGAAACAGGCTTACAGAACCAAGCATGAAGACAATTTCAAATGCTACAAGAAATCATGTTTTTTCTAGATAATTAATTACAATGTGCATATAACAGAGAATTGAAAAAATAAAAATACTTAAGAAGACAAAATTGAGGGTTGTTATAAACATTTTAATAATACATTTGTCAAGAAGTTGCTTGAGTTCAAAAGCCCAACTGTCAAAAATGCCCTGACTAGAACCAAAAAGGGACGAGATGAATCTTAATAAAATAAAAAGTTTTATTTTCACAAAGGCTATACAAGCCCCAAAGCCTGAAAAGGCAAAGAGTAATACAGTCAACAAAGTCCCAGTACAAAATCCAAAAATTGAGATTGAAAGCAGAGCAGAGGTTCAAAATTATCAGTCAACAAAGTCACCAATATGAAATCCAAAAACCAAAGTCAAAAACAGAGCAGGGGTTCAAAATACCAAAAAAATAAAAAAAATAAATCAAAAAGCAATAACAAAGCACAGCAAAATCACAAGAACTCTCCACTCCTAGTGCATTTAATGAACTGCGAGGAATCTTGAGGAGGCCCTCTCTTAAACAGGGTGGAGGGCCGTTGCTAGTGGTGATGGGGAGGTGGCCCTACCACTTGTGGCACCGCCCAAAAAGCTCAAGGGACATAACTAAAGCCCTTCAACTTTTCTAAAAATAAAATAAACATTAATACAATTGAATGATGCAAAATTAAACAAGACAGCCATGAAACACAACTGTGAACAACAGCCAAGGGAAAAATGCTGGCTGAAACATGTCAACATTAGTATCGCTGTACAGGAACCTTGTTTTCTTTGGATAGCCCAGTGCCGGATTAACCAATAGGCACATGTAGCATATGCTATGGGCCCCGCAATTTCGGGGGCCCCAAAATGGTGGACCCAATATTTAATGAAAAAGTGTAGCATTGAAAAACTGGTCTTTAAAAATATTATCTTTACGTTTTTAAACTGTAAATTTCTTACACAACAAAACTTTAGGGGCCCAACACATAAAATTCACATAAATATTATAAGATTCTTATTATAATCGAGAGTAAAATAATTATTTAGTCCGGTTTGAACTGTTCAGAATCTAAACTTCAGATGATGCAGACCAAATGGGCCCCCAAATTTGAAATGTGCTACGGGCCCCCAAAGCTCTTAATCCGGCCCTGGGATAGCCGTATTGTTTTAGACAATTCCAGTTCTGCCTTTTGTGCTCCATGGATCTTCATAATGATTGGAAGACCTTTTGTGAGGAGTATCTCTTTTTATTTTTATAAAGATTGCGTGTTTGCCTGTTTATCTAGCCAGGATTTGGCAGTATATCCCCCTCTAGTGGGCATTGTTGGAAGAACTCGTGGGACCTGCGTGCTTTTGAGATTCCCAGCTCACAACAAAAACGTACTACATAAATAAATACTGTTGTTAGAAATGAAATATATACTGTATTACTAGTAGCGGATATAAGGCAGCACCTGTCATGGTTGGACACAGTGGTCATCCTACATTTTTGGGGTCCTGAAGCTTGAACTGTTATGGGGGCCCCTTTGCAACCTGCAACAAAGTCTGGATAACCGCAGTTGTCTTTACCTTCTTCAGTGTACTTGTTCCACGACAGATCACCACAATTTTTTGATACTTTAATAACCTTCAATTTTTTTATTTTAACAATTATTTTGTATTGAATTACACTATTATTAACATTATTATCTAAAAAAAAAAAAACTCATGGAGTAAACAAGCGAAGTGGACTAAAGTTTCTTCTTTGGCCACTCTGGAATTATGGGCCTTGAAGATTAAACTTCATTATTTTTATATTAGATCTGTCTCTGGCTAGACACAAACACACTTGTTCACTGCCTGCGTGGAGTAGCGAGTAGTGAGAAAAGCACTGTATACATATAAAGAATTATTAACGGACTGTGTGCTTCACCACCATACAAATCACTATCTTAAAAAAGGCAAAAAAGGAAAATGTTACTGATTAATGCAATCAATCAACAATCGGTTAAAGATCACCCCTATAATGCAGAGATTTTAAATACAATATGTTTATTGTTTTGAGACACATACTACCGAGATAAACGCAATGGTCCATCGACTCACCTTTGGAACAAACGGTTTAATAAAAGGAATCGCGTTAAGGTTCTATACGACTAACAACCGTCGATCACTAGGACCCGGGGGAGCGCGCGTTTTGTTTCTGCTCAGTTTCCATAGCCGCCGCCGCCGCAGATTCAAGCGACTCAACAGCAACAAAGTCTCAGGCGACCAGCGCAAATAATTATCCTATTCTAAATTCATCAGGGAATAGCAGTGCGTTTGGATGAAGATGCATGAAAATCAGTGATTTAACTCTCCGATCGATAATGGCACGGTGTACAATAACGGAGTCGTAAAAAGAAGAGTGCATTTAAAAATGTAAAATTCTTGAGGAACGGAGTGACCCAAGTCTACCTGGCAGCCTGGAGAACCTGCGCTTCATTAAATGGGAAACTGGTCGGCAGGCTGATTTACATTTTAGTTTTTAAATATTTGATTTAAGAGTCACCCTTCGAAATCGGATCAACATCTATGTAAGAAGGTAAGATTTTAAACATTCTTCTTATTATAAAAGACATTTATATTGTGTGGTTTTAAGTTAATTTAAACGAAATTTTCTTTTTATTTTTAAATTACTCAGTTGCTGAAGTTCTTAAAGTATTGAATATTCATATTGTTTTCAGATTTTTGCTCTCGGTGTCTCAGTTTAACTTGCTACCTGGAAGAAAATTCATGTTAGAAAGAGTGGGACATGACCGAGGTCAAGTTTTATTTTATATAGCGCCATGCAGGATAAGTAATGCGAATTCACAAAACTGGTCATAAATCGTCATATAATATTTGATTTCTGGAAAATACATATTGCTGTATATCGTAAAGGCGCGATGGCAAAACTTTTTCTGATTCAATTATTTTTGTTTACCTCATAGAAAATGCTTTATTTTTCTTTTTTTTTTTTCGTATGGCGGTGCAGCGCAGTGGTTAAGTAAACCCGGCGGCTGGGGGCTCAAATCTGACACTGTGTGACTCTGAGCAAGTCACTTCACCTGCCTGTGCCCCAATTGGGAAAACAAAAGAAATGTAACCAATTGTGTCTTTGCAATGTTGTAAGTCACCGTTAGTCAAAAAAAAAAAAAAAAGTAAACGTATTAACTAAATGTGTTTCAGAAAAGGTTTAACTTCCTAATAATCACTAACATTTTAGTCAATAAATATTTATATAGCTCCTTTCAAGGGGAACAGAATCAAAATGTGCTTCACAAAAGATTTTCTTAAGTATATACAGTGCCTTGTTTATGGTTGCGCCCTGCCTTTTAACTGATGCTGCCATGATAGGCGGCATCCCCCTTCAGTCTTATAATTGAATAAAGT
This sequence comes from Erpetoichthys calabaricus, assembly GCF_900747795.2. Classification (NCBI taxonomy): domain Eukaryota; kingdom Metazoa; phylum Chordata; class Cladistia; order Polypteriformes; family Polypteridae; genus Erpetoichthys; species Erpetoichthys calabaricus. The sequence continues at coordinate 101,291,455 of NC_041406.2, forward strand.
GAATGCAAACAATTGATGGAAATTGACGAAAATCATCCATCAGTTACTTTAATATCACCCACTTTCTTTTTCATGTGACTTACAAATGTGCATTTTGAGCTCTGAGTATTTTAATTTACCACAAAACCGTCAGAATCTATCCATCCACATACCAGTTTGTTCAGTTCTGAGTTTTTTGGGTTAATGCTTGTTCTGACAGTCAGGCACAAAGTAGCAACCCACCGTGAGACAAGGCGCTACATAAAATTAACAAAGTGTCTTGTGAAACAAATCGAGATGTTGTTCCCTTTCAACTATAAATATTTAAAAATTTACATATTTGAGCTTATCAGGAAGTCCATCACCTTCTGTTATCCAGGCACACTCAGAGCCAAACTTTAGAGGACACGCCAGCTCCACCCTGACAACCTCTTTGTCGGACTGGAACTTAGGACTCTGGAGGGGAGAGGCTGTGGGGCTAAGCAGTGCACCGTTGTGCCCCCCCCCCCAAGAAATCAAAAGTTTTATATTGTCTGTGGAATATATTTCACAAAAGACTTGTTGAACGTTTTAGGGTCATACGTGACTGATTTATAAATCTACACAAATAAATCAGTCAGTCAATAATTTGTCTTATATAGCTTCTCTAATTGTGAACATCATTAAAAAACTTTAATCTCTGGAGACTTCCCAAAATGCTATTTAGCATTAGAATCAATTTAATAATCACTTATATACATTGGGTTTAATGACAGAGTCATACTGTATGTTGGTGCAGTAGTAATGCTGTCTCACCCCGTGAATGTCCCAGGTTTGATTTGTGCCCGAGTCACAGCCCTTGTGCTCCAGTTTGCTCCCATAGATCAGTATGTATGGAGTCAAGTGAAATTCTTGCTTGCATGGTCATAATCAACATGCAAACTCCTTTATCTTGAAGCTTCTGTCTTCCTTACCTTAAATAATTACCTTACCTATGCAGCATGACTCCTGGTCCACTAAATCCTAACAGAATGGGCAATGCCCACTTTGTCCTACAGTCTCCCGGTCATGTCTGGACTACTGCAACTCTCTGCTGGCAGGGGCACCTGCATGTGTCACCAGACCGCTACAAATGATTCAAAATGCAGCAGCACGTCTGTTGTTCCACCAACTGAGGTTGCCATGTGTCACTCCTGTTTCAGATAACTTTGTTAGTTCTTTTTGTGATGCCTTCTTAAGGGAAGGACTGGGGGAAGGAGCTTGCATGGGTCAATACCTCCCCCAGGATGACAGAGGGCAGCCCTCCTAGTTTGCTACGATGCCACAAGGTTGGAGCATGGAAGCTCAACACTGCCAGGGCCCATGGTCAGCACCAGGAGGTGCAAGGGGAATAGCTGAGCCCTCCTTAGCAGGATTGCCGCAACACCCAGAAGTGCTGCTGGAAGTATTTCTGGGTGCCCTATATAATAAGCTAACTACCATTACCCTGGCAGCCAGAATTGGGAGGAAGTGGACAAAGCTTGAAGGAGGAGTGGAGGTGGATGAAGGAGATGGAGAGAGAGAGAGAGGATAGACAAAATACTGTGTGTTGTGCTTTGGAACTAAATTTGGGCAGGTGGGAAACGACTATTAGGAAGTGTTTCCCACGAAGAGCAGCTAAGCAAAAAGTCTTGTTTTGTGCCACACTTGTGCCTATGTCTGTTGTGTCGGGTATTTGGGGAGCTGTGCGCACCCTGGTGGTCACGCCTTATTCTGGTTTGTATTAATCTTGGATCTGCATACTTAGATTATCACTACTTTTCAGTTTTTGTGTCTTAGCTTATTTTCTTGTATTTGTGTAACAGTGACTTATATTTTGATACTTTTTATGTTGCGTACATATTTCCCTTTGGAATAATAAACTCTATCTAACTTAACAATGCAGCAGCACATATTAAGTTCAGATTCTTAATGCTTGCCCAGAGAGTAGTCAGTGGATCAACACTTTATATATAAATGGAGGCACTTGTGAGGTTCTGTACTCCTGATAAATGGTGTCTGATGATGCCACCACCACCTGGTATTATATCTCAGTCCAGACTCTTCATGTGTAGCTCCTAGCTGGTAGAATGAACTACCCAACTCCATTCAAAATTCTGACTCCCTCAATGCGTGTAAAGACTCTCTTGTTTGGTTAATTTCCGCCTAATTGGCTTTGTTAGGTTCTTGTAACCTAGGAATTGTACGTAGCTTGCATTTTGTTCTGAGGTCTTCATTTGTGATGATCAGTTTTGTAACCTTTTCCTGTAACACTTGTTCCCAAACAGTTCCGCAGACTGATGTATACTTGATTATGTTGACCGAGCTCTTTTGTAAGTCAATTTGGATAAAAGTGTCTGCTAAGTAAATACATGTAAATATTTCTCAAAGTTAGGATTATAATAGCTCGATGGCAAGTGGTCTAAGGGAGCGAGCATAGGACGGTTACTATGACTAGTACTTGGAAGTTATATGCCAGGCAATACTGGAGATAACCAGGGAATCACAAGTGGCACATATAGTACCTTTCTCCACAATTCATGAGGTCGTCCAGTGACTCTCTCCGTTTTGGTTGTGTGCATTTGATGGACAAGCCTTACGTCAAGACTTTGCTCTGACTTTGTCACTCATTTACCTATTTTATAAATATAGTCTTTGTACCACATGCAGTAAGAAGATCATGGGTTAGTGTCCTGGGTCCTCCCTGTGTGGTAGCGCTTTGAGTAGTGAAAAAAGCGCTATATAAATGTAATGAATTTTTATCATTATTATCTTACGTTAAATGAAGATACAAGATGACCCAGTCAATCTACAGCTTATTCAACACTTTTCAGGGCAATGCCATAATTGCCATTAAGAAGTACGTTTTGTTGTCTCCTAAAAAAAGTTCTGGATCACTTGTCCTATAAAAGCTATTTAAAATTGAAATGATGTGCCCCACTCCAATACCTCTACAGACTCCACATGGAGAATTTGGAGAATCCTTATACCTTCCTGGATCTGCTCAACTCCAGAGAAGAAAGAAACTAGCCCTGATGAAGAAATTTGGTTCATCATTTTAACTTTAAAATATACCTAAAGAAGTCCTCCAAAATACAGTTAAATTTGTAGAGCATCTTCCTTGATGAACACAATCCCAAAGTGTTTCATACAGTATGTACATTTAAAAAACGTGTTCAAGAAAATATTATTTAGAAAAAGTTGTTGATTACGTAGTGCAGAACCTTGCTGTATATACCGCCTTACATACTGAGCATTGTCAAAGGTCAAGTGACTTGCTCAGGGTCACATGGTCATTCTTTCTTTTACTATGATGTCCATTTCATGACAAGTATCGTCACATTATGAATTCCTAGATAAAGTTACATCTGCAGACTTGTGATTTCATGCCTACTGCCATAGTCAATAGGCCTCACTATGTGCTTAAGGGTAAGTAACTATTTACTTAACTAATGGTGTGGTAGCTGTTTCTATGGACATCTCCACCCAAGACTGTACAGTGATCTTAAAATATACAGTGCAAACAGAACAGAATGATATGTTCAATGGGAAGAAATCTAAACAAAATTTAAGAAAACTTTGCAAGTGGTGTAGAAGAACCCTCAGACACAATATGATGTACCACACCATAAAGTAAATTTAAAGTAATACCAGAAAGAAATAGAATTATTACATCTGAATACACAATGGGAGGTCCGACACTTGAAAGTACTGCTTGTATGAAGGATCCAGGGGTTATGCTTAAGTTATATGACACACTGGTGAGGCCTGTCCTGGAGTACTGTGTTCAGTTTCAGTCTCCATATTGCAAAAAATACATAACAATGCCAGAAAAAGTCAAGAAAAGAGCAACAAGGCGAATTCCAGAAACTGAGAATTATGGGCTATATAGAAAGATTGAAGAAGATGAACTCTATAAAATTAAGTAAACAGAGATTAAGAGATGATGTGCAAGGACGCTCATTCCTGCCACTCAAAAAAAAAAACTGCATTATATTACAATAATTATTGTGTTATTTTGCTAAAGAATTGCATTATTCTGCAATGATTATTGCATTATTTTTTAAAAGTATTGTATCTTTTTCTCAAAGTTATGTTCTGTTGTGGTCAAGTGTCATTGTGCACACACATGTCTAGGTTGTGTAGTGACAGCTATTAAGATGAAGTTAAATACACATGTAGCATGCAATCAAGTGACAGGAACTGTAAATTTAATCTGCCCAGTTTAACGTCACAGGGAACCAGTGATTATCGCAGCAGCACTGGGTATAAGGCAAGAAGCAACCATGGTGGACAGTACGCCTATTGTTTGCAGGACTCGGTGTCACAGCTGGTCTGAAAATAGTGTTCTGCATGCAATCCAATAACTGAAACATATAAATACAGTATTTGTTTAGTTTTAGTCAAATCATTTACTTTAGATATTTTAGAACAAGGTGATCTGGTGGCACAGAGGCCAATTTTCATAACAAAAATCTTTTGGGGGCTTGAGTTGTAAAATTAAGTCTTGTATTGTTGACGTGTGCCCTAAAAGTGTGCGCAAGATATTGAAAAGCTGTCTTCTTATACAGACATGTTAATTTAACACTGGTGAATTTGGTGTTTGGCTTTAAATGGACTTTGTCTCATTTTCTGCCAGTGCCCTAATGGGAGCAACCAAAAGAAGAAGAAGAAAAAATAGCCCTCGAATGCAGCTTTTTAAAATAACTCTTGTGTATTCACTCCTTAGCTAGCTGAAATATTTCCAATGCAAAACAGTGTCATTGTGTCTTGTTTAGTCATTTGCATTACACACTGCAGAGACATGCAAGATGCCTGAAAACCTGCGGCAAGGTCTGTCTGTGAAGATGAATGCAAAAGCTGCCAGTATGTAGAAGGAAGTCTGTCTGATATAATTGGGGTATCTATCTATCTATCTATCTATCTATCTATCTATCTATCTATCTATCTATCTATCTATCTATCTATCTATCTATCTATCTATCTATCTATCTATCTATCTATCTATCTATCTATCTATCTATCTATCTATCTACAGTTGATAGATAAAAAGTAAACTAGTCATTCTTCAGCTTTTGTGTCTTGCCCTGGCCTATTCTTCTACTCTTTGGTCTCTAACTCTCTTTTCAAGATTCTGTCTTCAAATATTCTCCTGTTGCCTCATACTTTTCCTGCCTCTTTGTCTACCTGATTTATTTTTTTCTTTTGTCTCATTAGGCGCTATAGCAGCAAAATAATCCTTAACCTCTTCTTCCTAACCTATAAATCTTTCCTTTACAATTTATTTCTTTTAGAACACATAGCTTCCCAGATCAACAAGTCATAGAGTGCCACTATCAGCTTCTGTTTAGCCGCTGTTCAGTTAGAAGAGGGGTGGATGGCTGCAGCCGAACGATCTTTTTACATTTTTTTTTTTACTTCATACCCCTCTGGCTTCTTCACAGGGCTGTCTGTAGACATGAGAGTGAGCGTTGTATGCGGAGGGTTCTTTTTATAATTCCTGATTTGTGCCCCATTATTTTTTTCTAATAAAAATGTGAACACAACAAATATCTACTCCTTGTAAAATA